>NC_064848.1:109121589-109346074 GCF_024139225.1 Suncus etruscus
CTTAGAAATGTTATTGTTCTGGGGCCTGATAAATAGTAAAGTGGGTACTTGCCTTGCTTGAAGCTGACCCACTTTGCACCCCATCATCCTATTTAGGATAACTCAGGAGTTATGCCTGAGTATGGGCTAGTGTGGCCAACAAAAGCAATCAACCAAACAAAAAGTTATTGTTATATATTAGATTTCAGTGAAAGAAAGAGCTCAAATATTCATTGTTCTTAAGCAAATCCAATAGATCTCTTACCTTATGAATTATTAACTTGAGGTCTAGAGAGAGAGCTTAAACTGCAACAGCTCCTGGTGCTGTTTATGTAGGTAGATAGGTTAGATCCCTCATAATACATGATCATCCAAGCACTGCCAAAGAACAACCACTAAGCACAGATTCAGCATAATCTTGTAGGCACTACTCTATGTATCACAATACCTCCCCACAAATTATTATTTTCTTTACTTGGAAAAAATTAGTAGTGTAAATTAAATTTACTTGATTAATCTTGGTTTATATATGAAGAATGATCTTTGAAAATTTACTTTTTTACTTAATCTAGCCAATTAATTAACTAATATAGCAAATGTAGCTCATTAATCAAATATTCAGTAAGAAGGATATAAGCAAGGAAAGACATTCAAATATATATAAAATATATCTATATATAACATTTGATATTTAATGACTATCATCAGTTTCATAATCCTATCAAATAGATTATTTGATTTTATCAACAGAAAATATAATAAATATGGCAGAGAATATTAAGGGTGGATTAATATTACTCATATTTCATTTTAAGCAAAGAAGAAGTTTTCAGCCTTTTGTGGAAAATAGGGGAAAATAGATTAGTTTGTACCCTAGTGTTTAGGTGCATAAATTTTCATCTAATATACTTATAAACAATTGTTTAAGATTTAAGTGTCACTTAATTAAGGTAAAAAGTGATGAATAATGCATGTTTCACATTCCCACAAATCAACTGAAGCAAAGGAACATATTTTGTTGACCATAGTTTTGATAAGAATATGTCATAACATTCTTCATTATGTTTCTAAACAAATAATTCTTAACTTTAAAAGATGTTATAAACAGCTTTGCACACTCCAGATTAATATTACAATGGCAACTCAATACTGATACTTATTTGTTAAAAATGCTAACCTTGAAATAATGCACCCAAACTAGATAACTTAAGTTAAAATAAATAAATGAGAAAGCACAGAAGCATATATATTTAATTTGCATCAGATTTTTCTCACAATTAGGTCATGCTGGGAAATGGATAATTAGGAGAATACAGTATCTTGGAGCAATTTAAATCTATAAGTAAATTTAAACCACTCTTTCTTAGAGAAAAGGAAGATACATGTGTGAGGGAAAGTAAATCATTTTGGATCTCCAAATGGCTATTAAGTCCACTGTCATTTTTCAAATGAGCAAACTAAAATACATCAGGTGAAATGATCAATATTAAATGCCTGTAAGAATCAATACAAGGGTCTAAAATACTCTGTTTATTATGTATGTCAGTCCCTTCAAGTATTTACCTTTCTTCTGTTCCAGTTAGAATCTATAACATTAATTATTTTTTCCATTCCCTTGACTCAATTATCCTATTGTCCTATTTCAGTTTCCAAGCAAATTTCATACTCTGAATAAGTTCATTGTCTTTGATGCCTGAACTATATAAATATAAAAGTTAAGGAAGGGTCGCCAACTCTTCCCTGGTAGATTGATCAGGGCTGGTAGATTGGTCAGGGCTAATAACTTGGAGCATTCTGGGAAATGCGAGGGGGCCAATTACCTTTTCTGTTGAAGACACAGAAACTCAGAGCCACACCTGATATCTTCATCACAAACTTACCAGTTCTTGGGGCCAGAGAAGTGGCGCCAGAGGTAAGGCATCTTGCCTTGCAAAAGCTAACAGGTTCGATCCCCCAGCATCTCATATGGTCCCCCAAGCCAAGAGTGATTTCTGAGCACATAGCCAGTAGTAACCCTGAGTGGGTGTGGCACACACACACACACACACACACACACACACACACACCAAACAAACAAATTTACCAATTCTGCAACTTAACCTTATCAGACTACCAAGCCAATAAGTTTGTTCCTGATATTGTATTGTGAGGTCAAATGAAATTTGATGGCCACATACAAGCTGCCTTAAATTTTCATAATAGTGCCAGCCAATAGGATCACATATCTAATGAGAAAGTTACATAGAAGACCACCTTTCTACCCAAACACAATCATGTATGTAATTAAGGTGTTTAAATAAAAAAAAGAAGACCACCTTTCTTAGTGAGCCTAAAAGGTAATACAGATAACTCAATTAGAACCAACCACAGACTAGTAAACTCTTAGAAATGACCTTAGTAACATTATTGAGAGTTATAACAATTATTAAATATACACCCTTCTTGATCTGTTTTGAACATTCCATTTGCCTCTGTGCTGTAATAAACAATATGAAATCAATTTGTTTGTGCCTGCAAAGGGCATGCAAGGGTAGTGGGTGGGAAACTGGAAACACTGGTGGAGGGAAGGTCACACTTATTGTGAAATTGGTCTTTAAACAAAAAAAACCTGAATCAAATGTAATATGAGCAACTTGGTAAATCACAATGTTAAATAAAAATTTTTGGGAACCTAATAGAAGTACTTATTATTTTATAAATTTTGTTTTCTAGGGAGAGGAGGGGGAAAATTTTGTTTTTTACTAGAAAATTCAATTTTCCTACTTGGTAGTTTCATATATAAATTAAAGCATTTAAAAGTAACAATAATAATCATTCATAGAAGGCACATATGCTAAATATAAATCTACAATTTTCCCCAAGATAGTCTAAATAATAGAGAAAAAACACAAAATTATTTATGTGAACTAATCCAAATATAAAGTAAATGTTTTTCTAAGATGTTTGCCACTCTAAAATGTAGTTTCTCTTCATACTGTGATCCTAAAAGGCTATACAAATAGAAAGAAATCAAGAACACTTTAATTACAATGGTTTTGTGTTTTATGAATAGCAACGCAGTGTGTTGTAGCTAAAGTTTTTCTTGTAAAAAACTGTTAGTACAGCCCTCTCATTTTACAGTTGAGAAAAGACTCCTAGGGCTATGAAGTAGTTGATTTTAGACATAATGCTTGATTTTTTTTAGAACTCAGAATTAAGTATAGAGTGCTAACCTACAAGTAGGAGATGAAATTGTTTCTGTGCCATAGTTGCATCTTATGCAACGCCCTGTTATGTACTTGATTCAAAAACTCTTCATGATTCTAAGATCAAATTATTAACTACTCTTTGCAAAACATTTAGCTGCCTTTTATATTTCCCATACGATGGTAAAATGAGTTAAATTTTTAGACAGAAGTGATTCCTTAATTTTATGCTTGCCTTTAAATGTAAATATGAATTGTAAACTCATGTTGACCATATTATTGGTTAAAATCATTAATAATTTCTACTTGAAAAAATACAGTTAAATAAAAGAAAATTTTATTTAGTCACACAAAAAGTTAACTGTTAATATAAAAAGAAAGTTAAGTGCACTAGATTTCATTCTTCTCTAATTTCATTTATAATTAGAATTTCAGTTAATATCAAGCTGTATACAATGATAAACTGCATGATAATCAGAAAATAATTTCTAGAAATATAAGGTGAAAGAAATATGAAGTCACTTCCTAGTTCCAGAATTTTATGGTTTGAGATTTATTTATTGTAACTATTTTTTCACTTTGGAGATAATCTATCATTGGACTAAAATTCAGCTCTTCAAGATCATGACACTGTGATTAACCTGGCCACACAGAGTTCTCCTAAAGGGGAACTGAGGACTCATTCAACAGCTGTAAAGTTTTTAGCCAACCTACAATATCAACTAGGCCACCTTGCATGCAAGACTATGTAGGGTTTAACCAGGCATCAGTTAAGCTAGCACACTTAATGGTGTCCATAGGAAATATGAGTTGACTTCATTGTACCCTATAAAAGTTAAATAATAGTGAAAAAATTAGAAGTAAATTTATGGTCAGGTTATGCCACTAAACTTTAGCCACTTTGTTACTTAGAAATTGATATAATTTTATGCCTGTTGCTTAATATAATGAAGTCATATGAAATAATAATCGTAGTGAAGAAAATAAACTCATAGCCTGTGCAAATGTGTAGGCATTCACCTACAAGATGGCAGACAATAAGTCTGAGCTACATACACTATTACTTCCTTTCTCACTTCTAGGAGATTATAGTTTGTTTGAATTGGAAATGCACAGGTCATAGAGAAATGGAAGAAACTATTACTCTGCATTTGTGAAATATTAATTCTGTACTATCTTATTAAAACTTGGAAAGAAATGTGGTTCATGACCTTTGGTCTCTTTCCTCTTAAAATAGTAAATAGTTCTAATACATCACTGTTGTCCTCAGAAGAGAAATACTTATAATCTTTCAAGTGCACTTTACATTATGATCAGTGTGCAACTCAAAGTATTTCATCAAAGAATTATTACCAGAACTAGCACAGTGTATTTATTTTGTATGGTTATGAGATATAAACTTTAGTTTAAAATCTGGTAACAATAATGAATTTATTGTTTATTTTCAACTATCATGATTTAGGTTAATGTGCTTTATTCACAAGGTCATATTTTCCATACTCTGTTATAGTAAATTTGAATACAATGTTTAATATTATTCACAAGCTTTATAAATGAATTAGTTTCTAGACAAGTACATACATTCAATATTGTTATTAGGAGTCTCTGCCCCATAAACTTCAATCAAATCCATAAAATAACAATAAAAACATCTTCCACTGAAATATGATGGTTCTTTCTTGGGGGAGAGTTGGGCCACACTCAGTTGCAGTCTGACTATGCTCAGAAATTGCTCCTGGTTAGGGGGATCATCTGGAATGCTGGGGATTGAACTTCTGTTCATCCTTTGTCAGCTTTGTGTAAGGCAAACACCCTACACTGTGCTACTGTTTTGACCCCATGAAATATGATGGTTTTAATTTTTGTATATTGCAATACTCATTTTATGCAAAACAGTTCCATGTAGTGTTATTATAGATTTTTTTAAAGTTTAATGAGTACATATTCACAGAAATATTTTTATCCCATTCAACCAAGAATATGTTTGATGTATGGGACACTAGATGCATTTCTTTATCTTAAACAATTTACTGAAATGCTCTAAGATATAAAACTATTGGAAAAGTGAGGCTTGTGCTGTCATTCTACTTGAAATATGAAAAAATCTATCAGCTTGCACGTGAGTTATTTCCATTTTCTCAACTTACATTTTCTGAAACTTTTTGTTACTGTAGTCAAATGCTCTGCCACTGAACTATAGCCCCAGAACATTTGTTTCTGAACTCTAATCTAGAATGCTATTTTTGTATACGATTCATTGCAAGGAACACAAATTCAGAGATCATAATATTTTAATTGAATTAATATTTTTCATCTATATATTTGATATTTTACTGTAGCTATTATTTATTTATTTTGTATTTGGGGCACACCTGGAAGTGCTCAAAATTTGCTCCTGACTGCACTTAAGAATTATTCCTGGCAGTTCTTGAGATTGAATCTGTGTTAGGTGCTTGCAAGGTGAGCACCCTTTCCAATGTACTATCACTTAAGTCCTTGAATAGTTTAAGATAGAGTGACAGATCTATAAAGTAGCACTGATATCAATATGGCTCTTTTGTTATTTTTTTATTTTTAAAAAGCACTTTATTTAAATTTTGTCATTTAAGAGGTTGCTCATAGTATAGTTTTTTTTTTCTTAGTTACAAAGTTGTTCATGATTGAGTTTCACTCATACAATAAAAAATACACTTCACTTAATTTGCCTAACAGAAATTAATAGGATAGTATGACTTCACATTAGGTCTATGTGGATCATTCAAAGCATAACATGGTAATTGGAGAAACTCACATCTTTTGTCATTTCTGTTAGAGTTCAACTATGCTAAATTTCCATAAAGTACAGAAATGTTTAAAGATGTTCCAATGTAAATATTCAGTAAACCTTTCTTTTGGTGATGGTGTTTAGGCCACACCTGAAGACACTCAGGAATTACTCCTGGCTCTGTGCTCAGAAATCACTCTGGCTGGAAATCACTCCTTAGAATCTGAATGATGTTTTTAGAAAAGGAAAAAATCAAAGAACACTAGGCTTATATTCATGGAATAAAGCTATGATTCCTAATATTAAAACAATTAATTATTTGAGCAGCATTAAAAATGTATATTGGGGCCGGAGAGATAGCATGGAGGTAAGGCGTTTGCCTTTCATGCAGAAGGTCATCGGTTCAAATCCTGGCGTCCCATATGGTCCCCCGTGCCTGCCAGGAGCAATTTCTGAGCATGGAGCCAGGAGTAACCCCTGAGCACTGCCAGGTGTGACCCAAAAACCACAAAAAAAAAAATGTATATCACTGTTGTCTTCCACATTTTGTTCCCATGTGTGAAAAACAAAAATTTATTTAAAATGTAAATATGATTTTCTATAGTTAATACAGAAGTCATTATTACACTTAAATGTTAGTATTTACAAACATTCTTATATTTTAAAATTTATTTATTCAAAACAAAATTATTTTTATTAAATTTTATGAATAATTTTTAGTACTTCTAAAGTATAGGCTGGTAAAGATTAAATACTTACATATTCTTTATATTGGGAGAGAAACTACATTAAATAAAAATTTTAAATGTTTAGGGGCCAAAGCAGTGGCGCAAGTAGTAGGGCATTTGCCTTGCATGTGCTGACCTAAAACAGACTGCGGTTCAATCCCCCAGTGTCCCATATGGTCCTCCAAACCAGGAGCAATTTCTGAGTGCATAGCCAGGAGTAACTCCTGAGCATCACTGGGTGTAGTCTAAAAAAACAAATAAAAAATGAAAAAAAGTTAAATGTTTAATAAAATATTTTGAAAATCTTTTAAAGTAAAACTTGAAATGCTAAGATATTAAAGCTCTCACCCACTCTAGTGGAATTTGCTAAGATTGATCTTGAAGTTTAATCTTTATTTCAGAGATGTGAGAAAAAAGAGAAAATCCCAGGATACATCCTTTCCACAGAAACACTAAGAGCAGATAGACCATTCCTACATAGTTACTAATTAAAATAAAACAGAACAAGAAAGGCTCCTTTTTTGAGGCCTCTAAATGTTGGGGCAGGGTAAATTTTGGAGGTGCAGGGCATGAGGAGAAAGTGGTAGGACTGTATATTTGGTTCTTTTTTTGGTGGGAGTGGGGACCACGCCTGGCAGTACTCAGAAGTTAATCTTGGCTCTACACTCAGATGGTACTTCTGGCAGTTTTGGGATACGATATGGGATGCTGGAGATAGAACCCTAGTTGGCTGCATGCAAGACAAACCTACCCACTGTGCTATGTATAGCTTTGGTTTCTGTATTTGAGTTTTAGCGTAGTTCCTAGAGAAAAAGTGATTGTGGGGCCCCCAAACACCACTTGAATTGCCTGGCTGGTGAATTGCACTGCATAACTCTCATACAGAGCTCTCTAGCTCAGAGGGCAGAGTATCACTGAGAAAACTGAGCACTGCTTCAGGGCAACTCCTCATCCTCTCAAAGAATTTAAATAGTAATATAGATTTAAAACAAAAGCAGACTTTTCAATGATTGATAATCATAAGCTTATGCTCCAAAGGAATAACTTTATCTGAGTTAACAGAAAAAAAATCAATTTTATTTACAGGAAAATATTACAAAGAATATGACCAATTTGCAAAAAGGCTACATAAAGGGCAATATCAGTTAATTTTATAGTTGTGGAACAGAAACCAAAACTAGACAGTTAAGCCAAATTATAAAAATTATTCAAATGTATGAATGTCAAAATATATGTTTGCAAATAAAAGGGAAAGACTACACCTATTATTCTCACATGGAATTATTTTTTATGTAAGAAAAGTAAATAATTTTAATTATTAAATTATTAACCAGTAACTAATTTAAAAAGAGATTAGTACTGAGATTTATTATTGCCGAATATTCAAATATTTTAAAACCATTAGTCATATGAGATATAATTAGAAGAGCAATATCTACAAAAATTTAAAATATACAATAGCAATAAACTTAATAAAAGTGTTAATTCCCTTCTGAAACAAATTAAGCATTCAGACATATTGAAAAGATATAAATGTAGTGGTATGATTGTATTCAGCAGGTAGAATACTTTACTTTTTTTTTTAGATAATTTGTGTTCAGTCATGGTACCTCACATGGTCCCTTATCACAAAGCCAATCCCAGATTACCACTGACTGAGCCACCTCTAAAAGAAATAATTAAAGCATATATTATTTTCATGGCTTGGAAGATATATTTATTTAAAAATGCTAATTACCTAATTAATCCATACAATCATTGCCATTAAAACTTAAATTATTCTGCTTCAAGAAATAAGAGAGGACAAAAGTAAATGGAGACACATACCTTGCTCATAATTGACAGGATTAATATAATTAAAATGGCAATACTCCCCAAAGCATTGCACAGATTTAAATCAATTCCTCTAAAGATACCCATGACATTCTTCAAAGACGTGGAACAGACACTCCTGAAATTCATTTGGAACAATAAACACCCATGTATAGCTAAAGCAGTACTTGGGAAAAAGGAATTTGGGAAGCATTACTTCCCCAATTTTAAATTATATTACAAAGCAATAGATATCAAAACAACATGATGTTGGAATTAAAACAAATCCTCAGATCATTGGCATGGACTTCAGTATTCAGAGAATGTTTCCCAGACATACAATCAACTAATCTTTGATAAAGGGGCAAGAAATCCTAAATGGAGCAAGGAGAGTCTCTTCAACAAGTGGTGTTGGCACTTGCAAAAAAGTGAATTCAGACCACAAGCAAACATCATGCACAAAAGTCAAATTCAAATGGATCAAAGATCTTAATATCCATCCTGAAACTATAAGGTATATAGAACTAAATGTAGGTAATACACTTCATGACATTGAGACTAAAGACATCCTAAAGGAGGAAACAGCACTCTCTAAACAAGTGGAAGCAGAGATAAACAAATGGAATATATTAAGATAAGAAGCTTCTGCACCTCAAAAGAAATAGTGCCCAGGATACAAAAGCCACCCACAGAATGGGAGAAATTATTCACCAAATACCCATCAGACAAGGGGCTAATGAAAATATACAAGGTACTGACAGAACTTAACAAGAAAACAGCATATAGCCCCATCAAAAAAATGAGGATAAGAAATGAACAGATACCTTCCTAAAGAAATCCAAATGGCCAAAAGACACATGAAAAATGATCCACATCATTAATCATCAGGGAAATGCAAATCAAACAACAATAAGGTATCTCACACCACAGAGACTGGCACACATCAAAAAGAAAAAGAACAATCAGTGCTGGCATAGATGTGGAGAGAAAGAAAGTCTCTTTCCCTGCTGGTGGGAATGCTATCCAGTCCATCCTTTATGGAAAGCAATATGGAGTTTCCTCAAAAAACTTGAAATTGAGCTCCCATATGACCCAGCTATACCACTCCTAGGGATATACCATAGGAACACAACAATACAATTCAAAAATTCCTCCCTCACACCTATATTCATTGCAGCGCTATTTACAATATCCATACTCTGGAAAAACCAATATGCTTTTCAACAGATGAATGGCTAAAGAAATGGTGATATATATGCACAATGGAATATTTTGCAGCCATCAGGAGAGATGAAGTCATGAAATTTTTCTATATGTAGATAGACATGGAATCTATATTGCTGAGTGAATAAGTCAGAGGGAGAGAGACACAGAATAGTCTTATTAATCTATGGGTTTTATGAAAAATTAAAGACATTATTGTAATAAGGCCAAGAGACAATAGAGTTAAGGGCTGGAAGGGCAGGACGGACCTGCTCACAATTAGAAGCTCACTACAAAGAGTGATGAATGATGTAGGGAAATAACTACACTAACAACTAGCATTACAATGTTAAAGAATGAAAGAAGTAGAATGCCTGTCTCGAAAACAGGCAGGGGTGAGGGCGGGGTGGGGGGCATTGACGGTGGGACTGTTGCACTGGTGAAGGGGGGTATTCTGTTAATGACTGAAACCCAACTGCAATCATGCTTGTAATAATGGTGCTTAAATAAAAATTTTACATATTAAAATAACTTAAATTGTTGACTGAAGAGGTTGACTGTTGGAGGGATGGAGGATGAGGTGTTTCCCCTCCAGCTTGGAGCACGCATCTGCCACCTTGTCTAGCCGATGGTTCAGAGGTGAAACGGTGGGTAAACAGCTCGCAGACAGTCCGGCTTGTGGAAATATTAGCTTTATTCGGTGGACAAGACTGAAGTCCAAAGACTCAGGATAAGTTCCAGCCAAAAGTCTCTCGCCTTGCACAGACCCTTGTTTTTATCCTCCAGAATCAGGTACCACCCAATGGTGGGATCAGATACCACCCAAAGGTGGAAACAGAATCAGGTACCACCGTAGGGTGGGGGCAGAATGCCAGGTCACACCCTGGGGTAGGGCACAATCACCGATCAGGGTAGGGTCAGTAACATAGTAATCCCCTAAAATATTTACATACACAACATTAAATTATTATTGATTATTTATTTGGAATTCGGTAAGAAACTTTGCTTAACAAATGCTAAAATTTAGATCTATTTGAGAAATCCACTTACTTGTCAATAAAAGAAATTGACTAACAGAAACATTTCTTCTTATTCTTTTTGTTTGTTTGCTTTTTGTTTTTGTTTTTGGGGCCACACCCGCTTGATGCTCAAGGGTTACTCCTGGCTAAGCGCTCAGAAATTGCCCCTGGCTTGGAGGAACCATATGGGACGCTGGGGGATCAATCGAGGTCCTTCCTTGGCTAGTGCTTGCAAGGCAGACACCTTACCTCTAGCGCCACCTCACAGGCCCCTCTTCTTATACTTTTTAACTATTATTCTGTCAATCCATTTTTAGAGAAGTGTATTTCTTCTTATTTTGCCAATACCTGTAAAAATTCTATTATAAATTAATATTCCCTTGTCAGAATTTTCAGTATTTTAAGACATATGTATACATTTGAATACATCATACTAGTTCAGATAACTAGTTCAACTAGTATATGAACTAGTTCATGCTAAACCTCTTCATCACTCATTTTTCTTTTCTCTATCCCAGATTTACTAAAATGTATATTTCCTACTACTTAATCAGTCTATTTAAAGAATAGAGTTTACATTCAATTTTACTAACTGGGTAAATATATTACATCTTATAGCAGTTTTATTTGTAAATGTATCACATAATAAACACTTGATATCATTTTAAATAAACCCCCTTTTCAAATTTTCTAGACTCCTGGAAGTTATGGGTCAGGTCAGTTGGCCACTTCTAGAAATGTCATAGGAGTCAAATTATTCATAACATAATATTTCATATTTGAAGTTATTCACTTGGGACATACTCTTCCTGAAATTTATGCCTCTTTGTGACAAAGAGTTTATTTTAGGCCTTTATTGTTTTGCCAGCAACCATGTAGTCTTCCAGGTCTTCCAGGTTGAAGAGCTTATAAAGGAGTCCAGTTGGGGTCAGTATTTTCTGAGGCAATAATATCAGAAAGTTGTGGAATAGGTAATTCCAGTTATCATTTCACCTCACAAGATGAATAACTATTATCCATTCATATACCATTAAGAAAAATCCCAGAACTGACGAATGAGGTTGACAAACATCCTAGACCACAGAGTCTGAGAAGGGCCTATGATGTGACAATCCTGTGACTACACTGCCTACCATAGAACAGAACAGCAGAGCATTAAATTAAAATATTCATATGGGTCTATTGTCACTTTCACCAATAGGAAAAGTAGGACCAACATAAACATATAATCTTTTCAGAAAGCAGGAAACTACCTAAGAAGCCCCGTTAGGTCTCAGTTAAAAGAGTTAGGGAATGTGTAAGGGCTGACTATTGCAGATTAGAAAAGGGCAACTGCACTTTAAAGGAACTAGCACCGGTCTACACAGAGTGTTTTATCACAGTCAGGGACTCTGGAGCAATGATTCTTACAGGATCTCAAATATATTCTGCTCATCTGCATATCCTCGTAATGGTAGACAGTTTACTTCTGCCAGATTCCTGTCTCTAGTCAAGTGCAGCAGCACACTGTACCATTCTACCATTCCCAGCAAGTACATTTGCAGTTTGTTGAACTGATGAGAGTAATTACTTCTTTCTTTTCTTTTTTTTCTTTTCTTTTCTTTTTTAATTAAATATATATATAATTAATATATATAATATATTATATATATTATATATATATACCCTTCACCAGTGCAACATTCCCATCACCAATATCCCAAGTGTCCTTCCTCCACACCCCACACTGGCCTGTACTCTAGACAGGCTTTCTAGTAGAGTAATGACTTCTGGTTCCACACCCTCAGAAAGCATGGTCAGAGAAACTGAGCACCAAAGTGTACAGTAGGATTGTAGTATACTCTACAACCCTTCTCAGGAAGAAAGTCAGGTTGTTAATATTTATGAGCATAATTTTTGAACATCATCTCTGATCCAGAGTGTCCAAATTGTGACCCTGGGCAACTGCAGAATACCACCCAGAGAATTGATGATCTGTGGTGATTTGTGTAGATCTCTTTAACTCTTTTTTTTCTTTTTTTCTTTTTAATTTAAACAACTTTATTACATAAATGTTTGTGTTTGGGTTTCAGTCATGTAAAGAACACCACTCGTCACGAGCGCAACATTCCCATCAATAATGTCCCAAATCTTTCTCCTCTCCACCCAACCTCTGCCTGTACTCTAGACAGGCTTTCTATTTCCCTCATGTATTCTCTTTATTAGGATAGTTCAAAACATAGTTACTTCTCTAACTAAACTCATCCCTGTTTGTGGTGAGCTTCATGAAGTGAGCTGTAACTTCCAGCTCATTCTCTTTTGTGTCTGAAAGTTATTATTGCAAGAATGTCTTCCATTTTTCTTAAAACCCATAGATGAGTGAGACCATTCTGCGTCTTTCTCTCTCTCTCTCTGACTTATTTCACTCAGCATAATAGATTCCATGTACATACATGTATAGGAAAATTTCATGACTTCATCTCTCCTGAAGGCTGCATAATATTCCATTGTGTATATGTACCACAGTTTCTTTAGCCATTCATTTTTTGAAGGGTATCTTGGCTGTTTCCAGAGTCTTGGTATGGTAAATAGTGTTGCAATGAACATAGGTGTAAGGAAGGGATTTTTGTATTGTATTTTTGTGTTTTTAGGGTATATTCCTAGGAGTGGTATAGCTGGGTCATATGGGAGCTCGATTTTCAGTTTTTGGAGGAATGTCCATATTGCTTTCCATAAAGGTTGAACTAGACGGCATTCCCACCAGCAGTGGATAAGAGTTCCTTTCTCTCCACATCCCCGCCAACACTGCTTGTTCTCATTCTTTGTGATGTGTGCCAATCTCTGTGGTGTGAGATGGTATCTCATCATCGTTGTTTTGATTTGCATCTCCCTGATGATTAGTGATGAGGAGCATTTTTTCATGTGTCTTTTGGCCATTTGTATTTCTTCTTTGTCAAAGTGTCTGTCCATTTCTTCTCCTCATTTTTTGATGGGATTAGATGATTTTTTCTTGTAAATTTCTGTCAGTGCCTTGTATATTTTGTAGACTAGCCCCTTGTCTGATGGGTATTGGTTGAATAGTTTCTCCCACTAGGTGGGGGGCTCTTGTATCCTGGGCACTATTTCTTTTGAGGTGCAGAAGCTTCTCAGTTTAATATATTCCCATCTGTTAATCTCTGCTTTCACTAGCTTGGAGAGTGCAGTTTCCTCTTTGAAGATGCCTTAAGTCTCAATGTCCTGGAGTGTTTTACCTATGTGTTGTTCTATATATCTTATGGTTTCAGGTCTGATATTCAGGTCTTTCATCCATTTGGATTTAACCTTCATACATGATGTTAGCTGGGGGTCTAAGTTCAATATTTTGCAAGTGGCTATCCAGTTGTGCCAACACCACTTGTTGAAGAGGCTTTCTTTGCTCCATTTAGGATTTCTTACTCCTTTATCAAACATTAGATGATTGTATGTCTGGGGAACATTCTCTGAGTATTCAAGCCTATTCCACTGATCTGAGGGCCTGTCTTTATTCAAATACCATACTGTTTTGGTAACTATTGCTTTGTAGTACAGTTTAAAGATGGGGAAAGTAATTCCTCCCATATTCTTTTTCCCAATGATTGCTTTAGCTATTCTAGGGTGTTTATTTTTCCAAATGAATTTCAAAATTGCTTGATTCCATTATTTGAAGAATGTCATGTATATTTTTAGAGGGATCACATTAAATCTGTACAATGCTTTTGGGGAGTATTTCCATTTTGATTATGTTAATCCTGCCAATCCATGAGCAGGGTATGTGCTTCCATTTCTGTGTGTCCTCTCTTATTTCTTGGAGCAGAGTTTTATAGTTTTCTTTGTATAGGTCCTTCACATTTTTATTCAAATTGATTCCAAGATATTTGAGTTTGTGTGGCACTTTTGTGAATGGGGTTGTTTTCTTAATGTCCATTTCTTCCTTATTACTATTGGTGTATAGAAAGAACATTGATTTTTGTGTGTTAATTTTGTAGCCACCCACCTTCCTATATGCGTCTATTGTTTCTAGAAGCTTTTTTCGTAGAGACTTTAGGGTTTTCTATATCATGTCATCTGAAAACAGCGAGAGCTTGACTTCTTCCTTTTCTATCTAGATTCCTTGATATCTTTTTCTTGCCTAATCACTATAGCAAGTACTTCCAGTGCTATGTTGAATAGGAGTGGTGAGAGAGGACAGCCTTGTCTTGTGCCAGAATTTAGAGAAAAGGCTTTCATTTTTTCTCCATTGAGGATAATATTTGCCTCCTGCTTGTTGTAGATAGCCTTAACTCTATTGAGAAAGGTTCCTTCCATTCCCATCTTGCTGAGAGTTTTGATCAAGAATGGATGTTGGACCTTATCAAATGCTTTCTCTGCGTCTATGATATGATCATGTGATGTTTATTTTTCTTGTTGTTAATGTTGTGTATTATGTTGATATATTTATGGATGTTAAACAATCCTTGCATTCCTGGGATGAAACCTACTTGATCATAGTGGATGATCTTCTTAATGAGGCATTGAATCCTGTTTGCCAGAATTTTGTTGAGGATCTTTGCATCTGCATTCATCAGCAATATTGGTCTGTAATTTTCTTTTTTTGTATCATCTCTGTTTGGTTTAGGTATCAAGGTGATGTTGGCTTCATAAAAGCTATTTGGAAGTGTTTCCGTTTGTTCAATTTCATGAAGGAGTTGCCAGGATTGGTATTAGTTCCTCTTGGAAAGTTTGATAGAATTCATTAGTGAATCTATCTGGGCCTGGGCTTTTGTTTTTCGGCAGACATTTGATTACCATTTTAATTTCATCAATAATGATGGGAGTGTTTAGATATGGTACATCCTCTTCCTTCAACCGTGGAAGATTATAAGAGTCCAAGAATTTATCCATTTCTTCCAGGTTCTCATTTTTAGTAGAGTAGAGTTACTCAAAGTAGTTTCTGATTACCCTTTGAATCTCTGCCATATCAGTAGTGATCTCTCCTTTTTCATTCCTAATAGGTTTAACTCTTGCCTTGTTGCTAAACACTGCCTTCAGGCTTATTCAGCAGAGAACTGAGTCCATAATGCAATATTAGTAGAGCAAAGCCTATAGAACTCCGGATTTTTTTTTTTTTTTGGTTTTGGAGTCACACCCAGTGAAACTCAGGGGTTACTCCTGGCTATGTGCTCAGAAATTTCTCTTGGCATGGGGGGCCATATGGGATACCAACGATCGAGCCAGGCCCATCCTGGATCTGTTGTGTGCAAGACAAATACACTACCACTGTGCTATTGCTCCGACCACTATGAAACTCCCTTACAAGTGAGTTCAATAACCTCTATCTCTAGTTCTACCCCACAACCTGCTAAAATTTAAGAACATTTCCTACAGGGAAATTAAGGTATAGTATGGATGATAATCAGCAGTCTATACATAGAACACAAAAATATTTTGGGTGCATGACACTTAATAATAAGCACAAAAAGCAAATGGGAACACATTGAAGAATGCAAAAACAAAACTAAAGGAAATATTAACAAAATGAGATGGTAACCTATATAAATGAAAAAAATGTACTTGAAAATTAGATAATTGGCAAGTATAATAAAAATATAATTATATATGTCCTATATAAATAATAAGAAACTTATAATAGTCATTGCAAAGAAACAGTAGATTTAGAAACGTGTATTTATCCAAAGAAAAGAAACAGAGGTGAACAGATCATCAATATCAAAACAGTATTGAACATGAGATCCATTGAGTTGTTATTTGCAGAAGGAAAATTATCTTTGAGTGTAATAGAATGAAAAACTGGAACACAGAAGTCCTTATTTTTGGGTGAATATTTTTCTACCAAAGTTTCTATTCCTAATAAAGATAATTCTGCCTCAGTTTCAAAATATAACCTTTAATTTCTCTTTAAATTCAAAATAAGGCCATTATGTAGTTTAAAAAATTTCCTCATATAGTAATTGTTCCAAAGAATCAATTCAGGTGATTCCAAGAACAAATTATCTTCTATCCAAACAGCAATTGAGATCAATGTTATCTCACAGTAGTTTGTTTACCTTAATGACACTAATTACCAATAGTGAGGATAACTAAAGTAGACCTTAAAAGAAGTTAGTTATTAAGTAGCTAAGCTCTTTTCCAATCTTTTTAAGAAATGTTTCTTAGCATTTCTTTTTCATTTGGGGCCATCTACTCTTTGACAAACTATGCAATTTTTACTGCAGGCTACAGAACCCAATAACATAGCTACATACACATAGGTACAGGAATTAAATTAAATTTGAGATTCTGTGGCTCTACAACTTGTCTAAAATTTAGCAGATGCATCATTATTTGAATGTTTTTATTTGCATTTATTTTTCTTCAACCAACAAGATGCACAATATAAGCGGATCTCAACAAAAGGAGCAGATGGAGAATTGACAGATGCAATATCGAAAAGCAAAAGAGGAGACCCTAAGAGTCCTCGACGAGAAAAAGAAATGCCTATTATTGATTTCAGATCTTTATTATATAGTTATACACTTAAACATATGCATCTAACTTACAATTCTGCTAAAGATTTTTCAGACCGTTTCAATACTAAATGATAACGTACCTTTGCCTTATCAAGTAACTTACTGTTTTTACAGTCTAATACTAGTGACCCAACACACTGGAAAATTCAAATTGTTCAGTGTTTTAAAAACACAATTTAGGGATCATAGAAAATAGTTATATCTTTATTATTCCCATATTCTCAAGAATAAACTGTACCTATCGTAATTCTGGATATTTTATTTAGGAATATAAAGTTTTATAATGTTGGGGGTCTATTTGCTCTAAAACTAAAGAGTTTGTAAGTTGAAATAAGTATATAGTAATTCTATATAATTCTAGTAATTGGTATCATTAAATACCTTCAGTATACAAGAAATAAATCTCAAATACGAATTGAAATGATAGAGAGATGGTT
The DNA here is from genome assembly GCF_024139225.1 of Suncus etruscus. Lineage (NCBI taxonomy): Eukaryota > Metazoa > Chordata > Mammalia > Eulipotyphla > Soricidae > Suncus > Suncus etruscus. The sequence continues at coordinate 109,139,220 of NC_064848.1, forward strand.
GTTTAAATCCTAAAATTATTAAAATTTAATATTAGAGCCAGTTATTTGTGTCCTTTTATGTACAAAGATTATTTTAAAATAATTAAACAAATTATATTGATATATTTCATTTATTTGGTTGTGATTTATATTTTTGTTTTAAGGAACTAAGCCAAAAACTAGAAATATATATTTACTAATATAGATCATTCTGTCGTTTACTGTTCAACTGTTATTACTATGACTTATTTTTTAATGACCAAATTAGCACCATCAGAATATACTAGGAATAAAAAGTCTGGAACTTGATACAGGGTGGTCATTGACACTACATTTTTAACTATGTTTAATAGGTAATAGCTCTTTTCCCCATTTCTGCTACATTGATTTAATTTTAGTTGATGGTATACTACTTTTAAAGTACTTTTGACAATACTAAAAATTCAAGATAAAGATGACAAAGTAGCCTCAGATAATGTTGATTAATTTTTGTTAGAGAAATTCACTACCTTAAACAATTCTGGAAAAGGAAATTTATACAGTTTTAATTATTAAATTGTTTATGTAAAATAGCATATTTATAAAGCTCAGAATAAATGAAAAAGTCTTCCTTACCAGATAGTGGTATGAGACATTAAACATATTTAATGTAAGCATGTTTTGTTATGAGTCATTTTACACATTGGATGTTAGCTCTTTAATAGTGATTAGTTTACTAGATATTAGACTCGTTATATTGTTAATAATGAAGGGAATAAAGAAAGAAGTCAAAACACGAGGCAATGTTTAAGGTCAACATTGCCACAGAGCTGGTTCAATAACACAAAAGTTTTCTCTATATCAAGAAACATAATATGAAGGGAAGCAAAAATAAAAGTAAATAAACACTTTTCAAAAGGTTTGAGGCATACAAAGAACCAACTTTATTGATTTATGTTTCAAAGCATATAAAGGGAGTTTCAGAGCCAAGGGACTTTGTATCAGTTGATCTGAGGTTAAATCTAGCTCTGATACTTACAAGAGAAGCTTTGAATTTATGCAAACACATAGATACTACCAATTGCCATTATTTTTAAAAGGATTTTTCCTTTAATTAATAAAATATATGTATACTGGATGGCAACACTGCAGTTATAATGGCATGTGATTAACTTGTAAGTCAAGACTTTTTCTATTTTTAATTAATGAAAATGATAAGTGGGTCAAAGTTTGAACATAGTCTAACAAAGACTGCATAGTGTCAGTATGACTTGATAATTTCAATTATTTTAGCAAATTATAATTTATTCAGCCCCAATATATATTGGAATTATTATTGGGAAAAACATTTTTCTACATATGTATTTCGATGGGGAAAATCATTGCAAATAAAAGATTCTTCATTACATCTGTTGAGACATTTCTTTAAAGTCATGTCCATGGGACATGCTCTTTGTAGGAAGAATTCTTTCTGTTAATCAAGTTTCTCTAAGTAAATAAGACAGTTTTCAAAAAAGTCCTTTTATTTTGCTCTGCTTGTTAACAGTATATAATAAATCTGTCTACATTTACTTTCTATACACAAAATAAATGTTTCTCTATAACAATTTAGAGAACAGAAGAAAGCTTTGTTGGCAATATAGGATCATCCAAAATTTTTCCCCAGAAGTATTTTTTCAACATTTTAAAATTAAATTCTCCCAGGCCAAGTTATACAATGATGCTACTAAATACAAAAATGAGATTCACTAAGTGCCATAATGATATTTCAGGGAGTTTACAAGACAAGTTATGTCTGGTTTATTACATACATTAATTTAAGATTAGCATACCCACAAGGGAGGCTCATTTCCTTTTAACATATGCTATTGATTCAGTTTAATACCACTTTGACCAAGCCAATGGACTATTCATCAGTGTTTTAAGGATCCTAAATATCAAAGCTATCATTTGTCACACTTTACTAAATATTATTAATGTGACCACTCAGAATTTAGGAAGTATTTAGTGAGTCCACACTATTTTTGTGCTGGTATCTGAATTACAGAGTTAAAAAGAAGAATCAACATAGACCATATTCAAAAATAAATTTTTTTGCTCTTTTTTTTATTTTTTTTTTTTGCCTTTTAAAATTTATTTTTGCTTTTAGAAATCACAATTCAGGAAGCACATATTTACAATGCAATTGAGAGCATCAATAGGGGTGCTTTTCACAAGAGAATAAAATAACACAGGCTGAGGTAACATGCTACAGTCAAATTGAGCAGTATGCTTACATACACTTACTTACACTATCTAAACGTATTTTATACCAACTATTCTGCTCTGATTTTATGCATTGAACTTTTTGTTGATTTCACATGTAGACTATGGAGTGGGGAAAATGAGAAAATTTCATAGTGTACAAAATTTCAATTATTATGATAAATAATAAAAGTATAATATTTGCAGAAAATAATACTAATAATTATATTGTTCTATAAACTTGAAATTACTAATCTAGTTAATTTTAAGTATGGTCACCATCAGAAATAATAAAACATAAAACATGGTTTATGTGATATAATGGATATTATAATTAGTTTAATGAAAGTCATCAATTCACAGGTATGTATGAATATGCATATATATCAAAACATTACAGTATATGTCCTTTATATATACTTTTACAAAATTACATGTAAAAACTGAAAATAAAAATAATTTGATAAAATAAAAATTGTCCTAAAATTTTGGGGAATAGGGAAGGATTTGAGCCAAACTCTGTGATGCTCAGGATTACATCTGGCTTTGTAATCAATAATCATCCTCGTGGAATTTAGGGATCAAACATAGTTGGCCGTATGCAAGGCCAGAGCCTTGATTACTATCACTCCAGCCCCTCTCCTAAAGAATATTTAAAAATATATCTAATACTTATATTCCTCAATTACTGTTGAATGGGTAAATTAAGACCCTTTATACAGTGTACATGACTAATTATTGTCAAAGCCTATATATTGATTCATTCTGCAAAATCATCTATACATGCATTTTTCCTTTGAATTTTTCCTTTGAATACTAAGCATTACCTTTGAGAAACTCAGTAGTTCTTGAGTTAAATGTAAGCAAATCAAGGGAGAACTGATGAAAAATTAAATTGTACATTCCCTGTACTATTGTAATTAACACCCTGGTTCTTTTCAATTACTTAAAGAATATAGAAAATGTGTTGAGTAGACAAAATGGAATATGAAAGGGAGGTGTCCTTAGCATTTTTTGTTTATTTGTTTTGTGTGTGATGTTTGTATTAATTTTGTTGTTGGTGGTGGTGCTTGTATTGATTATTAAAAACATGTATGGTCACAGGGAGATTACAAGCATAAATAAAAATGTAATTATAAATTAATATTTTGTCATATCTTGCTCCTAATCTTTTACAATAATGAAATAATTCTGATATATTATTCTTATTTTAATTTATTTAAACTGTTGGGTTTTAGACATATAATGAATCAGGGCCAATCCCACCCCCAGTGTTGACCTCCCTCTACCAAGTTCCTAGAGTGTATCCCATACCACAGCCCTTTGCGCCCCAGCTTTCCAGTATAACAGACCTACTTCAAGTTTAGATTGTTAGTGTTTGGGTCTCTTAATTTCATTATTGTTGACATTGGCTTGGAAATTTAGTTCTGTCTTTTTTTGTTGTCTCCAATAATGCACCTGAGACCATATGCCCCAAGCCCTCATGCTTTCATATTAGTGTTTCTCCAACTCTACTCAATTTTCTTCCTTCCCCTTTCTATATTCTGAGGCCAAGTGTGTTCAAGACAACTCCCATTTAGACCATTGAATTTCTAAATACCATATATAAATGATATTATGTATTTATCCTTTTTATTCTGACTTAATTCATTTAACATAATATATTCCAGTTCAATCCATGTTGCTGCCAATTACATGATTGCATCATTCATACTAGAATTTTAATATTAATATATATTCCCTGGTATATCCAAAAGAATGTAAGATTCATAAATTCCTGGTGTTAATTTATATATTTAAACTAATTAATAAATATAAATAAATATATTTATAAATATATTGGTTACTAATGTTATTCAAATATATCATTTTGAAATTAAATGCTTTTGTTAAATAAAAATAAAGAAGTAGCTTTTGAAAGCACAATTTGATAAGTTAATTAAAACAATGGAAAATAAACAACATAAAAGGTATAGCCTAATAAACATTCTTACTCTAACATATCAGGTATATTTAAGCAATAAATTACTCTATTGATATTTGAATTTTACAATTAAAAAACTTAAAACAGGGTTCAGGAGATAATGCAGAGGTTAGAGGTTAGGATGGATTCTCAATGCAGACCTGAACCAGTATATTTTATGACATGGTGTCCTATGTATCATCAGTGTTTTCCTGGTGGCACAGAGTTCTCTAGGACAGGTTTTGATTGACCTTGGTATTTCAGGGACCATTCATCATCAGACCCTAAAATTGATCAATTAACTAGTTGATCAAGGATCTCCAGAAAATTTCCCCAGGCCTTCTGAGAAACCTGTGCCCAAAATGTTCTGAAACATTAAAATCTTTATAACACACACCAAAACATTATAAAACTTGATGATGCACAGCACCATTTACAAGGAGTGCTTGTCTTTGAATCTGCTTGCTGTAGTATGTAGGAATGAATTTTGTATTCAAAGGCACGGTATTTCCAGTTTCTTTTGAGCTATTTTTTTTTAGGAAGACATAATTTATGTTATGTGAAAAAAGAGGACTTAAGCGCAGAGGAGATACTATGAGAGGAAAGGTGACTTTTTTGCATGCACCAGTTTCTAGTTTGATTCTGATACTAGGCATTCCTGAACAGAGAGCAAGAAATAGCTCCTGAGAATCATTGGTCTTATCTAATACCCACCAACTTTGGAGGTATGTGGAAGCGGAATGAAGCATCTCTCTCTCTTTTGTATAGAAATGGCTACTTGTTGCAGGAAAACATAAAAAGGGTATCAATTTTTCAGACAGCATTGCAGTTGTTTAAAGTTTTGTAGTTTAAATTGTATAGCAATGAATAAAACATGGTTAATTTAATCTCTCCATTTAATAGAAAAACTGAAATTCAATAGAAGCAAATAAATTTATCTTCATAGATTGAGAATTAAAGTTTAAATTCTCAACATTTATTTCAAGTATGATTTTCCTGAATCAATTATTTTTAACTTTACTTTGTTAGTTACTGACAAATTATAAAAAGTTACCTAAAATAAACAATCTCATAAGATAAAGTAGACATTTGTATCTAATGAATTTAAAACACTTTTGTACATTCCTCATGTCTCAAAGCTGCTTGCTATTTACAAAGAATATTATAGATGAAAAATTATACACTACACTAGAAATTGTTCTTGTTACTAAAGTAATTAATTAAATAATACTTTAGAAAAAAGTTAAAATCTATTTTAAATGATAAAATATTCATCTTACATCTTATATATAATAAGCTTTTAGGATATAAAATGATTCAAAGGTTATTTTGGTGCTTTTTTTTGGGGGGCACACCTGGTGACGCTCAGGGGTTATCCTGGCTTTGCGCTCAGAAATCCCTCCTGGGTTGGGGGGCATATGGGACGCCAGGGGATTGAACCGTGGTCCATCCTAAGCTGGCAAGGCAGATGCCTTACCGCTCTGCACCGCCACTCTGGCCCACGAAGCGTTTTTTTTTTGTTTGTTTGTTTTTTTTAAGAAAATTTTTCTCAAATACAGAGGTTCTCAGTGTTGTTTATAGAGTGACAAGATTTACATCATTTTCAGTTTATTAAAAATACTGCTCTTAGGTACCATATGAGGGCTAAGTCCATCTGAAATGCAGGCAATGGAGCATTTCATACTGTATGGGGATTTCTTACACACACACACACACACACACACACACACACACACACACACACACACACACACACACACACACAGAGCTAAGACTGATCACTGAATGGAGTTTAAGACATGATTTTGAGAAGACCCCAGGATCAGAAAACTCAATGGACTGGATGGAGAACATGCTATCCAGTAAGGCGGCCTGGGTTCAATCCCCCATAACACAGGGCCCCTGTGCACTGCCTGGTACAGGCCAACGTCTCAAGAATGAAAAGGTGTAAATGGCTTTCAGTCTTAAGCCATGTTCTCTCTGTCTTCTCCTTGTCCTTTCAAGCCCGACATACATCTCTCTATGGCTCTTTGTTTTAATGACTTTTTATACTACTGTTGAATATATACTCTTGAATATATTTTCTTTTCTTTCTCCTACCTCACATCTTCCTAGCTGGGTTTCACTCAATACAAACTATCTTGATTCACTTAAACAAAACAAAAGCATAAATCTCACAAATGAACTTTGAGGTCATGGATGAGAGAGCTTCTGAAAAATACAAATGGCAGAATATAACCTTTTTAGAGAAAACAATGTAAGTGTTCTTCCTTCACTACTGGGATTTAATTAGAACAATAGTCAAGTTCAGATATTAGATTTATCAATAATATCCTCCAATAAATAGCATTATTTGGAAAAAGTAAAAATGATTCATTTTTTTAATTCCTTTTTGTTTTATAGTGCTAAGCACCTGGAAGCTCTCAGGACCTCCTACTGGCTCTTTGTTCAGGGACCACTTCTGGCAGTAGTGCTTAGGGGTGAGACCATATGTAGAGCTAGAGATCAAATAAGGATAGACTTCATGCAAAGCAAGCACCATAACCCCTGTACTATCTCTCTGACTCAATAAAAAAGATTTAGAAATTTTAATTAAAAATTAAGTGTTTCAGCATCTGAAAATATTGCTTTAAATATTTTTTCTTTAAAAAAATATAGAAAGTTTCACTAATTTGCCTGTTATTCTTGCACAGGGGCCCGACTAATCTCCAATTTTAATCATTCCAATTGTAGTATATGTGCTGCTGAAGCGAGCACTAAATAATTATTTTGTATTTGTATCTCATTCAAATTCCTCCTTTTCTTATAATACTATAAAATATACACTAAAATGGTATTTTACAAAATAAATAATAAATATGAAATAATATACTTTTTAAGATGCTCAGACATCTTAGTAGCAATTCATCCTGTTTTCTGCATGCTTTACATAAAATTTGTACAATCAAATAAGTAGCAGCTATTTTGACCATCAATATTTCGGAAGCACAGACAGAAAACAGACTTCAAAGATATGGCATGTATTAATCATGGCACTTTTATTAAGACCAAAAATAGACAAATATGCCAAAAAATAAAAACCAACACATTTCAAATTAACCAGAAGATTTAATATACAAGAACATTATGTTATGAAGAAAGATATTTTATAATGTAAAATATACTATACATTTCAGTGCTTTCTAATAGTCTTTCTACTTATGTCCAGATGAGTAAACACACCATAGTACTTTGAACAGTTGGAGAGCATAAAAGGTAATTAGCTCTTACCAGAGTGAGATGAACCATATGTTTGCATTAATTAGTTCTCTTTGTTCCTGAAATGTTTTCTCTAACTCCTTTATCATATCTCTGTCACATGTCACTCTTCTCCCACTTTTACACAGCACAAGGCACAGCTGAAGAAACATTTTAATAAAATCTAGCTTCAGTACCACATTTTCAAATGCTCCCTCAAAAACTAATTAAAGCTAATCATTTTCCACATTACTACCATGCCATTTTAGATGAGATGTAAACCTCCAAAATATGAATATTGTTGCAATTTAATTGAGTAACTACATATTTTTAAATTGCATGCTTAGACAAAAATATTTTTAAAAGTTGAAAATGGAAATAACCAGAATTTTTTTCTGACATTTTCATTAGAGCCACTATATGTATGTTTGAAAAATCCTGAAGACACTCTCACGAGTGAATGTGAATCTTCGCTTAAAAGTTTTTCTATAAAAAACATCAGGAGGGGATTCAAGCATTCAGGTATCCTATTTCCTTCACTCACTCCCTCACTCACTCTGGGACTTTGCAAAAGCTTGTGTATATCAGCAGTGCAACTTCTTCATCTCTAAAATGAGAGAATGATAACATTCCCTTTATTATATGGCAATGGTAAATAAATAATACTGTGCCTTTAGCATTTGTTTATTTATTTCCTGTTACATGTTTCTTGTTATGGAAGCTATCACTTCACTTATAAAAAGTTAATTTGAAATAATTTTAAGAAAATATTTGACTCTTTAGAGAATCTTTGTTATTCATATTGAATGATCGGAAGACACTGTTTTGTGGGTACAGAAATAAGAATAATGTTTGCTAAACTTTCTTTATAAGGCACAAAATAGCTAAATAAAATAAAACATACATACTTGCAATTTATTTTTAAACATTAGAAAATTATTTTTTAATTTAAATATGTATAATTAATTAACATCTGATTTCAAATTATAGTAAATGATGTATCAAATGAACATGACCAGAGTGCTTCACTTGATGAGATTAGTATCGATTACAAAATATTACTTATTTTTATTGCTGAAGTAATTGCCTTGCTAGTAGTGAATAAGATTATATTGACTAAATTGTCTAGAACTTAAAATTTAATTTAATACATGTAAAAATAAAGAATAAATATTATGAGCATATAGTTTTATAAGGAAAGTCGACATTTCTTTTCTTTTATGTATTGATTTAGTATTCCCATTTTCTTTCCCAAACTCTATTTTGTAATATAAAAATCAAAATAATTTTATAATATATTTTGATAAATCATTTAGAAATTTAAAAACAAGGATACGTAAAATACTTAAAGTATATATGTAACATATATATTACATATTCAGAAGTCATATGAAAGTTCAATTTCTAGATTTTTGAGGAATTTTTTGTTTTCCAAAAAGGTGGGACCAGTCAACATTCTTACAAGTAGTGAAAGTTCCTTTCTTCCCACATCTGTGCTAGCACTAATTGTATTTGTTCATTTTATTATGTGCCTTTTGACTATATGTATTTATTCTTTGAGGAGGTTTCTGTTAATTTCTTCACATTTTTGGTAAGGTTAGATGTTTGTTTTGTTTTGATTTTTTTTGATAAGCCACTCCCAGTCCCTTATATATCTTAGATATTAATGCCTTATCAGATGGGTGTTGGGTGAGTAATCTCTCCCTTTCTGTGGGCAACCTTTATATTCTAGTCTCTGTTTCCTTTGAAGTGCACAAGTTTCTTAGTTTTAAACTCTATATTCCAGGGTTCAGTTATATGTTTATATTGATCTGAACCAAGGCACTCATCAACCTTAGAACTCGAGAAACAATGACACTTTGCATAAAATTCAAGCTTTTTTATTCTATACTATAAATAATAATTTATTTTATTCTAATAGAAATTCCTGTCCTTTACCAACATTCATAAAATAAAATAATACATCCATAAAAGAATAACAATCTAACTTCTTATAGTGTAATACTTTTAGATTATTTACATTTAGGTGCTCAATTTGAAGCTACAATGTTATAAAATGATATAATCTGAGTTTGCCCCATTCTTTTCAGAATGAATCTCCTCTTTGCAACTAAAATATGATGCTGATAGCTGCACAGTATTCTACTGTGTAGATGTACCACAGTTTCTTGGACACCTGGGTTGTTTCCAAATTCTATTGTTAATAGTACTATTGTTAATAGTACTTCAATTAATATTGGGTGTAGAGAGCTTTTCTGCTTTTCTGCATTGTGGTTTTGGCCCTAGGTTATATATATATATATATATATATATATATATATATATATATATATATATATGTATGTATGTATATAAGTGATATTACTGGGTCAGATGGAAACTTAATTTGTAGCGTTCTGAGTAAAGAACTTATTGTTTTCCAAAAAGCCTGGACCAGTCAACATTCTCGCCAGCAGTGATTAAGAATCGCTTTCTCCAGGCATCCATGCCAAAGCTAATAGAAATGAGGCACATGAGGACCAGTCTATGGTAGAAAGCTTGCCACATTCAGTGGGACAGTGCAGTTAGGATAGAGGAGAGACTTGTATGACACTGATATTTGAAATGATCACTTTGGACAAGAACTGGGTGCTGAAAGAAGATTAAGTAATACGCATGATATCCTTTTAGTAATAATACTACAAACCAGTGTGTCTAAAAAAGGGGACCAGAAAGAGAGGAGAGAGAAGAGGCAGAGGAAAGAGGTTGGAGAAAGAGAGAGAGAGAAAAAGAGGAAAATATTTGACAAAGTGAAAGGCAGGGGAACTGGTAAGGAAGGAGGGTGAGAGGGAAACTGAGGAACTGTGGACTTTTGTATTGGTAGTGGGAAACAAGCACTGGTGAATTGTGAATGGTGTTGTACATTATATGACTGAATCTTACCATGAACAACTTTGTAACTGTGTATCTCACAATGATTCAATTAAATTTTTTATAAAAATAAATAAATAAATAATATATAAATTTTTAAAAATGTGATACTCTTTTACAGAGGTCTTTTTACTGGGATGAGAATTATATCTCTTAATCATAATGCAGTACAGAGAAATAGTTCCACATCATCTATGAAAAGACCTCTATGTCTTTCTAATAATTAAAACATCTAAATCTCTGTCTGGAAGATTTTAAATATCCACATAAAATAAAATTTTAATACCATTTAATAAAATATGTCTTGTTATCTTATTTTAATAAATAAAAACACCCCACACAATGTCCTTAAAAGTGTTGGCACCATTTTAATCCTATTTAATAGTACCAATCCTGAATAATCAAATTTAGCCAATATCTAGAAGCTATATTCAAAATGGTTGCAATATAAAATGTATAAAATATATTCTAGTATCTCTAAGCAGGCATATCTAAAGTTTGAAAATATTTAAAATATATATGATAATTTTTTTTTTTTTTTTGGTTTTTGGGCCACACCCTGTGCCGCTCAGGGGTTACTCCTGGCTATGCGCTCAGAAGTTGCTCCTGGCTTCTTGGGGGACCATATGGGACGCCGGGGGATCGAACCGCGGTCCGTCCTAGGCTAGCGCAGGCAAGGCAGGCACCTTACCTCCAGCGCCACCGCCCGGCCCCTAAAATATATATGATAATTTATTATAACTTCAGACAATAATCTCCAGTGGTTAAGTATTATTACACTCCATATGGTCCCTTTAGCCCACCAAAAATGATCCCCAAGTGCAAGGCCAAAAGTATGCCTTGAGAATCACCACATGTGGCCCCAAAACAAACAAGAAAACAAAAATAAATAAACAAAATTTCTAGGGAAAAAATTTAGGAAACAAATTACAACAGAGATATTAAATGAAAAGTGACCTTGTATGCTGCGGCAGGTGTTTTCTTTGATAAATGATACTTGTAAATCAGGGCTAATGTGGTATGTTCCCAACTGACACATAAAATATAAGTGCTTCTGATGAACTTTATAAATGTCAAACAGCAGGTGCATGGGTTGGCTAGTTAGCATTTATGAATTTACTTATTAAATAAAAAGAGAAATTGAATATAATGTAATTGCTGGATGAATCAAAATTTCAAAGTGATATGTGTCCAAGATATTCATTATATGCATAAAAAATGAAGAAAATGACTTTACTAAAGTCTTAAGCATAAACACTAAAAATTGGTTTATATAAGACATTTTATAAGTTTTCTGAAAGTCATATAATTGTATTTTAGAATGACCTATTTAATAATTTAAAATAACTGTAAATGACATATTTTAAGTATTAAAATGATATATTATCAAAATTAAATATTTAAAGTATATTTATCCAATTATTCTCCATTATCTAATACTTAAACAGTAGTGCTTTCATGTATTTCTAATTTTTCTAAAATTATTTTTAAAAAAGAACATCTGACTTTTGACAAAGGTCATGAAATTCAAGAGAAATCAGAATTCTTTCAAATTAGGGCACTGCAATTTTTGTCTTTGAATTTTACATTTACCCCAAAATTACTATTATACAATAATAAACACAGTTTTGAGGTATCAAATTACTGTAAACAAGGGCCGAAACAATAGCACAGTGGTAGAGTGTTTGCCTTGCATGCGGCTGACCCAGGACAGACCTTGGTTCGAACCTTGGTGTCTTTTATGGGCCCCAGAGCATTAGCAATTTCTAAATGCATAGCCAGGAATAACCTCTGAGAGTCACTAGGTGTGGCTCGAACCCTCCCCCCCAAGAATACATCAGTTATAAAAACCAGTGATCCTACTTTTTAGGGCTTACATAATGAACAAAACAATTTTTTTTTCGGTTTTTGGGCCACACATGGTGATGCTCAGGGGTTACTCCTGGCTATGCATTCAGAAATCTCTCCTGGCTTGGGGGGCCATATGGACCACAAGGATTGAACCTGGATCTGTCCTGGGTCAGCAGCGTGCAAGGCAAGCACCCTACTGCTGCACTACAGCTCAGCAACCGTTCCGGCCCCTGAACAAAACAAATTTAAAACTTTCTTCAATTGTAAAAATAATTTTTATAGTTTGAACAATTCTCAAGAAAATACATTTTTGTATAGTGACTTAGAATGTAAATTAAAAAACCTAAAATAGCAATTATTAGTGACTTTTAATGATACAGTGTAGATTATGGATTTAGTCACATTATATTTTCTGAATCCTATACTTAATAACTATACACCCGTAGTAGTTATAATATTAAGGTATCAATAAAATAAATAAAGAATTGTTTCAGCTACTTAACTTGCAGTCTTTGAAGAAAGTTAAAGAATTTTATGGGGCTGGTGGGATAGCGCAGCAATAGGGCATTAGTCTTGCAAGCAGTTGACCCATTATGAAGGTGGTTGAAATCCTGACTTCCCATATGGTCCTCCAAGCCAGGAGTGATTTTTGAATGCCTAGCCAGGAGTAATCCCTGAGCGTAACCAGGTATGACCCCCCTTCCCCCTCAAAAAAAAAAAAAAGAAAAAAAAGTTAAAGAATATTAGTTTTCTCTTTTATTCTAAATTTTTTTTAAATATATAAAATCGTTATTTAAGCACCATGATTACAAACATGACTGTAGTTGGGCTTCAAACATAAAGAGAATATACCCCTTCACCAGTGCAACATTCCCACCACCATTATTCTGGATTTTGAAAGAAAGCTGTAAAGGGATTAGATTCTCATGACCATATCTGAATGCTGATTTTACAAATTTACTATTGTAAAATTTCTAAAATTTACAAATTTACTATTTGGATTTTTAAAAAGTTCTATAAGATTTCATGAAAGACTACTTTTTGTAGTCTTCAGATTTTTAAAAAGTTCTTTCATGAAAGACTACTTTCTGTTTGGAGGCCACACCCAAGTGCTAAGCAATAATTCTTGGCTCTGTGCTGTCGGGGTATCTCCTTTGGCCAAGTTTAGGAAATCAAAATAGGCCGTGAGAGAGATCAAACTCAGGTACCTTATCTACTACATATCTTCCTGGCCAGACAAAAGGTTATTTTTCAAAAACATATATTTAGCATAGAAATCTATATTATGCTGGGGCCGGGCGGTGGCGCTGGAGGTAAGGTGCCTGCCTTACCTGCGCTAGCCTAGGAGACGGACCGCGGTTCGATCCCCCGGCGTCCCATATGGTCCCCCAAGCCAGGAGCGACTTCTGAGCGCATAGCCAGGAGTAACCCCTGAGCATTACCGGGTGTGGCCCAAAAACCAAAAAAAAAAAAAAAAAAAAGAAATCTATATTATGCTTTTTTTTTTTCAGTTTTGTTTGTTTGTTTTTTGTTTGTTTGTGGGCCACACCTGGTGACACTCAGGGGCTACTCCTGGTTATACACTCAGAAATTGCTTCTGACTTGGTGGACCATATGGGTCACTGGGGGATCCAACTGCAATCCGTCCTAGGTTAGCGCGTGCAAGGCAAAATTCCTACCGCCTGCGCCATAGCTCAGGCCCCAGAACTCTATGTTTTAAATAAATTATGTGAAAATTAATTTGATAGCTTGCTGATTTAAAATAAATAATGTTGAAGAGTATTATGGCCAGTGCTACACTTAAACTTTAAAGATAGCCTGTATGTTATGTATGTGCTCTTTGCAAATGTAATGCATAGCCTGAAGGAAATAATATGCAAGAATAGTAAATATGTTTTTAGATAAATGCATTTAGATGTTCTATTTTGAATCAAAGAGTATATAGTAAATGTTAGATATCAATACATAAACTATTTTAAAAGTCTTGGTCATAATCATTTATATAAATTAATACTTATTTTATATTTTATACTGTAAACATTGAAGAAAGCATATTATTGTTTATATATGCCAATTAAATACTATTTTACTTTATATCAACATATGTAGCAATAAAATTAAATTTTATAATTTTAAATTTTGACCTGAAATATGAATTTTCAGTCTTATTTTGAAACTCTACATACCTTTACAAGAAAAATTTTGTTTTTTCTCTTTTTTTTATTTTATTTAAATACTGTGATTACTCTTTTTTTATTTTATTTAAATACTGTGATTACAAACATGACTGTAGTTGGATTTTAGTTACAAAAAGAACACCCCCCCTTCACCAATGCAGCATTCCCACCACCAATTCACCCCATATCCCTCTATCCACACCCCCTGCCTGTAATCAACACAGGCATTCTACTTCTCTCACTCATTAACATTGTCATGGTAGTTGTTAGTGTTCTAACACACTAAATGGTGCTGAGGGTTTACCTCTGCTCTATAGTTAGGTATCACTCCTGGAAGGGCACAGAGGACCATTTTAGGTGCTGAGAATGGAGTCATGATTAGTCCATGCAATGCGAGCACTGTACCTTTTGTACTATCAATACAGCCCCCATTAGCAAAAATTGAGTCTTCTTACAATATTATTTACATCAAAAATAATGCATCAATATTTTTCAGTTAATATATATTATAAATAAATAGTTCAATTATCTTAAATTACAAATAAAATGTTTCAAAATAATTTTGCAAACAATATATAAATTATATCATATTTTCTAAAACATAAATGTGCAGTAATTCCCTGAAAATTTATTGTGCCTATTATTGAAAAGATTGCTAAGTCAGAATATTGAAAATTATTTGCATTCACTCCATGGCTAAAATAAATATCACTACCATAAAATAAAATATTCTGAAGAAGCATGGTACCCTAATTGAATAGCTCTTTCAGATGAAGTGTCAGGGGAAATTTCTTTACTTTAATACTTATCAGAAGTGCACACAGCTCTTATCTCTGACTGAAATTATTAGTGACAAAATAACTGAAGTAGCTTCTTTTCTTGATTGTTGCTAGCTTTGCTATTTTCTTGCAAGTATAGTACATCTTACAATACTTATAAAGAAATGAAAATAATTAAAATATTAATGGATGGGTGATGTTATGCATTTTGAAGTGACATTTTCCATTACATTTTCTCAAATTTCCTAAAATATGTGATAAAAGCATAAAACAGAGGACAAATATAAAAATATTTTAAATTATTTTATAATAATTACATAGTTAAAGCATAATAAATGTATAACCACAACACAAATTTACATGAATGTTCTTTGAAATTCTATTAAGTACACAGTATGGCTAATAAATCATTTAAAAATTGTTTTCTCTAAAAGTTAAATAATGGAGCATAAGACTGGGAAATGGAGTAGAGGCTGAAATAATTAGTAACAATTGAATAAATGACTGTTAAATAATAGGTTAAATAATAATAAAATAATCAAAATAGAAATAAAGTAGTAATGATACAGAGTGAGGGCAAGGAAGATAACTTAAAGTTGAAGCACACACCTTTCATACATAGTTGTGTTTAAAAAAGTTGTCTTTTTAAAGGAAATTGTCATTTAATGAAAAAAATAGGCTTTACTGCATATGAAACTGGATAAGGAAACCAACAAATTTCTCTTGCGTTTTATACTATAAATGTTCAAACTACAAAGATTAAAAAACATTAAATATCATGTATTAAACAATTTTAAAGTGACTGTGGGTTACACATTCTGGACATAATTCCAAGATATAATATTTAGAGGAAAATGTAAATTTTAGAACAGATTTTTATTGCATAATTTTGTTTTTGTTTTCTTTGGTTTTGATTTCAGGTTGTGGTGTATTCCTGACTGTGTTTAGTGAGATCTACAGTGGGTTCTGAGATTAGTCATTGTTTCTGGTCATATTTCAGGGTCCATTTGCTGCTGGGGATTGAACCCAGGACTTGACACATATAAGGGAGGTATGCAAAGATCGACACAAGCATCAGTCCACAACTAGGCACTTTTGGGGCCAATTTTTCTGTATTATGTTTGTGTTTTAATTTATACTTTACCAATGAAATTGAGTGCATATTTCAAATGTCTATTTTGTATTGTAATTTCTGTATATGGTGATTTGTCTGCACTCTTTCTTAACATATCTTGTAAACATTTTCTCCTGTGAATACCATTGTTTTCAATATTCTGTATGCATTTTTATCATAAAATTAAAAACTTTACATGTATCAATGAATGAATCATTCCATTTTTTATAATTCATAGCTTATCAGAATTAGCAGAGTATTACCTCAGTTATAAGTACTTGTAGTTCAATCTGGGGACTTGTGGACAAAGTAATTGTACATGGATTCTCCCTTATTTTTCTTAATTTTTTTTTACTGTAAGTTCAATATTTAGGCATCAGCAAGGGGATTTCTTCTGAGAACTCTGTTTATGGGCGATTGTTCTTTCACTGTAACTTTACCTTATCCTCTTTGCATCATTGTTCTCATAATTAAAAATAAAAAATTAAAAAAATAAGTGCTTGTAGTTTATGTTGCTATGTCAATTTTGTATAAGAATTGTGATAGTAAATTCTTTTAATATGTAAATACGCAGAATATTGACATTATTTGTGCTTAAGTAAATAGCTTCTCTTATTAGATATTCAAATAATATTTTTGAAAAAATATAATTTAGATGACAATCTTCATACATCAATTTATTCAGACTATAAATTTAAAGTATAATACATGCATTATATGTGTATATATAGTGTTCCTTGATTCTCTGCTCTGACTATTCTTATTACATTTTCATACAAACATTGTTACATTCTTTAAAACCTAGTTCTTAGGTTTTATTTGAATTTAATTGGATTGATCTTTTATTAGAAATTACTTAAATTTTTAACATATTTTATAAATAGCACCAAGAAACCTCTGGACAAAAGATTTGAAACTATAAAATTTAAAAATATTAATATTCAAATGGTAAAAATGATACAGAAACATAATAGTAAGAATCAGACACACAAAAAAATCCTTCACATGATGGTGTGACAGTTCTTAAACTATTGGTTTTCCTTTAGTGACTCTTGTTCCTTATTAATTAATTTCACAGCTATCACTGAGATGTTCGTTGTGATTCTAAGTGATAAGAATTCTAGAACCAAATAAAACATAAGATGTTAGAATATAATGTAGTAATTAAATATTTAGTAGAAAAAATGAGGGCATTTAGAAATAAGAATAATATTTTGAGGGGCAAGGGAAGGTTGTATTTCACCCAGTAGATGTCTTATTCTCAACGTTCTGCTCAGGGATCACTACTGGCAAAGAAGCATTTGTAGTTTCCAGGATCCAGTTGAGGTCAAACAGGTGAAAGACAAGCACCTAAACCTTTACTAAATTTCAACCCAAACCTTATCTTTAAAATGAAATAACTCGAAAAATCTACTTCCATTCATCTGATGGATGAGCATGAACCTGAAGATAAATACAGGTCTTTGGCATGACTCACTATTACATTTAGTAGTAAATTTGTTTCAGGCTAATGGTATTATTTAAAGACACTAGATAAAATACGTTTTGTTCTATTCTCAGAATGGTCTAGGGAAGTGTAATCAGAAAGATAGATTAACACACAAATTTCCCAGAGTTTAAGAAGCATGTGCTTATTGAAATGTTTTCCCAAAATAATATTAAGGCTCATTATCAATCTTAATAAACATAAGCATATGATAAAAAAGATAATAAATACTACTAAGTAAAGAACCATAAATAATTTACTTGATTCTACTAGTCAAAGTTGATTTTATTCTCAGCAATATAAGATCTTCTCTTTCAGTAGAACGAGCAAAATTTGGCAAAGCTTATGAAAATAAAATGCAGTAAGTGAACCAATAATTTTTGTGAAACAATTCTGATAAATATTGAATATTTATAAATATAAAATAACTTAATACCATGATACATAATTTTATTTTTTCTGTTTGCTTTTGTTCATTTTTTGGCCACATCAATGCTCAGAGGTTACTTCTGGTTCTGCATGCAGGCATTATTGCTGGCAGTGTATAGGGAACTAAATGGGATGTCAGGGATTAAACCTAGATTGACCTCATGCAAGATAAGCACCCTATAAGCTGATCTTATTGTAAGAATTTTTAAAAGAAAATGAATTTTTATTTTCCTATTAATATCTGATTATTTTAAATGGCTAAATTTGCAATACAAAAACATATTTTGTAAGTTTTTAACTGAATATTAGCAATGATGAAATTTAAATAGGTATAATTTTTCATATGCTTCATGATGGATGTCTTAGAGAGATTCATATGGAGAGATATAAACATATCTATTAGTTATCTCCAACTAACCATGAAACAAATAAAAAAATATATTATTGATTTCTAAGAAGTTGCAAGTGTTTATAATAAGTCAAAATATGCTCATAATATTCGATCTAAAACATGATTTTGTTGGTAAAAATTTATTATAAATTATTTGAAATAATGTGAAATAGATATTAATACAAGCTCTAGTGGATTCAAAGAATACAGAAACCATTTAAGGATAATATCTTAATTAATTATATAGAAAACATTTGTTTATTTTTGTTGTGATGTAAACCAAAAAGATTTGAATCAGTTTGTATGTTAACTAAGCAAAGCTTTCAGTGTTAAACATTACAATCTATATTTTAGTCATCTGCAGCACCATATTATTTCTCTATATCTTCTACAGTCCATTTAAAATAGTTAAATTTATATTAAAATTGAGCTATAAATAATTTATGAAGAAATTTTAAATATCATTGAAGTTGATATAAATATATATTAAAATATGTGGCACATTTGAATTAATTATAACAATTAAAAAGAGTAGAATATGTAGTAAGATCAATAGACTTTTTTGTTTTATTTAATAATCTTACCTTTAGTCTTTTATTATTCTTAAATAGTTTATCAGTATTAGATCAAAAGTTGCTGGAAAGATATTAAAGAGATTAATGCACTTGACTTGAATGTGGCTGAACTCCTGAACAATGCTTCAAGTTCTGTCACTTTGTATGGTTCCCTAAACACTACCAAGAATAGCGTTGAAGCTCAAAGCCAGACATAATCTGTTAGAATTGCTCTATGTGGGCACCCCTCCCAAAAAGGAAAAAACATCTTAGTGTTTGGGCAAGAAACAGTACCTGTAATGTCATAATTGCTATACTTTGTTTGAATATGCTTTACACATTGCCTCTGCACACTAGTCTCACTGTCATCAGTACTCATCCTCGAATAGTAATGTTCCTGTTTCCTTCCTTGACTCATGCACCATCCAACATATCACATTTTAATAATTAACTATCCTGACCACTTATTCTATATTTAAATACATTTATCTTAACATTTTAACAATCTCACCTCAATACTGTGAAGTAGTTCCCTTTTATTAATGAATAAAACCACAGCTAAAATGAATTCCTATATATTGCACTAAAATTAAATTGAAAAGATAAATT
Organism: Suncus etruscus; assembly: GCF_024139225.1. Classification (NCBI taxonomy): domain Eukaryota; kingdom Metazoa; phylum Chordata; class Mammalia; order Eulipotyphla; family Soricidae; genus Suncus; species Suncus etruscus. The sequence continues at coordinate 109,158,922 of NC_064848.1, forward strand.
TTAATTCTGCATACATAAGGTTCAAAAATCAAGGTCTTTGTACTTAACCAGGGATCCTACAAGTCTTTTCAGTTTAGTAATCCAGTAAACAATCCTAAAGATAGGGATTATTTTTATTTCACAGTAGCCATCACTGAGAATTAGATTCTAAATTTATGTCAGAAGATTTGGAACCATTACTTATTTTTAACTTTTTATGTTTTGAGAACCAAACGCAGGAATATTCAGGGATTGCTCTTGAATCTTTACTCAGAAATTGCTCCTGGAAGGTTGGGATACTGGGGACCAGATCTGTCAACCTTCTCACTATTTTATTGCTCCTGTCCTGAATGCTTAGTTTTCTTTGTCTTTTTTTTTTTTTTTTTTTTTTTGGCTATACCCGGTGAAGCTCAAGGGTTACTCCTGACTATGCACTCAAAAATTGCTCCTGGTTTGGGGAACAATATAGGACTCTGAGGATCGAACTCAGGTGCGTCCTGGGTCAGCCACGTACAAAGCAAACACCTAACCGCTGTGCTATTGCTCCACCCCTGGATGCATTACTTTTTAACTAATGAAATGACTCATCTAAATACGTGTATCATAAAAACCTATTTTGTAAGAAGTTCAAACATCTATTTTAACAAAGAAAAGGAAACATGATATTGACTTTTAAAATAATTTTAAAATTCATAACTGAAATTTGGAAAGGCTATTTATATGTTCCTATTTTTAAGGTGTTGGCTAAGAAAAATTTTTTTAGGGAGACAGAAAAATTAAAGCAAGATTTCTATTACCTATCCTTGCTTTAACATAATAAGTGATAACATAAATATTTCTGCCTGAAGTTTAAGGGATAATGTTTATTTTTTCTTGGATGTTAATGCATGGAAATTAAAAAAAATTACATGTGAAAAAAAAGTTATAAAAAGTTAAACCTTTAAAAATAAAATCACAACAAAAATTTTGTATTAAAATAAATAAATATATGATACTGATGCCAAAGGTCACAGAACCAAAAATAATGGTACTTCGTCAAATTAAAAAGTTTCTATCTGACAAAAGAAACACAAGCAAAAACTAAAAAACAGATTACTGAATGGGAAAAAATATTGGCACTCAACCCCTCAGATAAAGAGATGATATCAAAGATGTAAAAAGGACTCAGAAATATTAACCCCCCAAATTCAAAAATCCCAGGAGTGAGGAAATGAACAGATACTTCTTGAAGGGATATCAACAGATGACCAACATATACATAAAAATGCTCATCATTATTATCATTAGGTAAACTCAAATCAAGATGATGAAATATCATCTCGTTAATGAGAATGGCACATATCAAAAACAATGGGAACAATCTGTTTTGTCTGGGATGTGGTGAAAAAAAAAAACCTCTCATTTACTGCAGTTGGGAACATTGTCTGATTCAACTCTATTGAAAATAGTATGGAGAGTTCTCAATAAACTCAGAATAGAGCTGCCATGTGGCCCAGTAATTCCACTATTTGGTATCTATTTTCAGGACAGAAAAACATTAGTTCAAATTTCCAGGACAGAAAAGCATTAGCTCAAAAGGACATATTACATACTGTAGTACTCAGTAAATAGCTTTGTTGGGATAAATTTAGACTTCAACAACAAAGGAGTGGATCATGAAGATATGATATCTCTATATGGAATTGAATACTACATAGCTCTAAGAATTGGTGAAATTATGCTATTTGTTGCAACATGGAAAGAACAAGATTTCATGTTAAATGAAGTAAATTGGAAGAGGAAGAGATAAATACAGGATGATATCCCTTATGTGTGTATTTAGAATAAAGTAGAGGGAAGAGAAGGAAAGAAGTAGAGTAAAAGTAGAGAAAGACTGATATAAAATATTGGGAGGAGGGGTCAAAGAGATTTAGGTACATTGGTGGTATTAAGGAAGAACAAATGAAATATCCAAATCATGGAAATAACAACTTAAAAACATGAGGCCAACATTTTAAAGAGAACACTAAAAAAGTGTCTGTTAAGATGTCAGGCTGAGTTTAGTTAGAGAAATAATTACATTGAGAACTATCCTAACAAAGAGAATGTATGAAATAGAAAGCTTGTCTAGATCACAGGAGGGAGTGGGGTGGGGAGGAGGGAGATTTGGATATTATTGATGGAAATGTTGCACTAGTGATGGGGGGCGTTCTTTTATGACTGAAACCCAACCACAATGATATTTGTAATCAAAGTGTAATCAAGGCAAACTCTGTGAACATTGTTGGAAGGAGTTTGACACTGGTGGAGAGAATGGTGCTGAAATATTTATGTCTAAAACTCAGCTTGGAATAACTGTAAATCATAATGCTTTAAATCAAAAAATAAAATTTCCATTAATAAGAATTTTTCTTTCTCTCCTTCCTGTTTTCTTCTATCTTTCTTTTTCTTCTTCTTTCTTTCTTTTTTCTTTCTTCTTTCTTTCTTTTCTTCTTTTTCTTTCTTTCTTTCTTCTTTTTCTTTCTTTTCTTTTCTTTCTTTCTTTCTTCTTTTCTTTCTTTTCTTTCTTTCTTTCTTTCTTTCTTTCTTTCTTTCTTCTTTCTCTTCTTTCTTTCTTTCTTTCTTTCTTTCTTTCTTTCTTTCTTCTTTCTTTCTTTCTTTCTTTCTTTCTTTCTTTCTTTCTCTTTCTTTCTTTCTTCTTTCTTTTCTTCTTTCTTCTTCTTTCTTCTTCTTCTTTCTTTCTTTCTTTCTTCTTTCTCTCTTTTTCTTTCTTTCTTTCTTTCTTCTTTCTTTTCTTTCTTTTCTTTCTTTTTCTTTCTTTCTTTCTTTCTTTCTTTCTTTCTTTTCTTTCTTTCTTTCTTTCTTCTTTCTTCTTTCTTTCTTTTCTTTCTTTTTCTTTCTTTTCTTTTCTTTTTCTTTCTTTTTCTCTTTTTCCTTTTTTCTTTCTTCTTCTTTCTTTCTCTTCTTTCTTTCTTTCTTTCTTTCTTTCTTTCTTTCTTTCTTTCTTTCTTCCTTCCTTCCTTCCTTCCTTCCTTCCTTCCTTCCTTCCTTCCTTCATTCCTTCCTTCCTTCTTTCTTTCATTTTATTCTTTTTTTCAGGGAGAGGGCTAGCCAAACCCAGGGAGCTCAGGAGTTACTCCTGGTTCTGCACTCAGAAATTGCTCCTGGCAGGTTCAAGGGATCATATGAGATGCATTGGATTAAATCTAGATTGACTGCATGCAAGGCAAACACCAAACCCTCTGTGCTATCACTTCAGAATTTATATTTTTAAAGTGAAAAATAATATCAGTTTTCTTCTTTTAACCTTGTCTGTAAAATGCATTAATCTATGCTTGTACTTTTATGTGTGGAGAGTTTTGTAGACAGTTTATATAAAATAATTGAAATTTAATTGTGTAATTCTTTCTTTTCCAGCATCTCTTCCTCACTTTCTAGGAGTTCTATTGCCTTTATTTGTCTTCAATTTCTTGATGCTGGAGGGAATATCATTTGGGGTACAGATAACATAGCACAGAAGGTAAAGCACTTACTTTGTACCCAGCTGACATGGATTGTATTTCTGGAACTATATAAGGCCTCCATAGCATTCTAGGAGTGATCTTTGAGTGAACAATAAGGAGCACTTACATCCCTTTGTGTCCTAAGAAAGAATAAAAAGATTGTGAACTTCTAGAACTTTCTAAAACTTTATGAGACAAATATAGCTTTTGAAATGTTTATACTTATGGCCAATCGTATGTTCTCTTCCCCAACCATTATCATAACATTTAAAATCAAATAATATGTTATCATCTTACACCAGTACAAGTGGCACATGTCACATAGACTATAAGCAACCAATCTCGGTGAGAAGTTGTAAAAGAACTCATTCACTGCTGGTGAGATTGTCACCAGGATCAGCCTCTATGAAAAATTGTATGGTGATGTCAGGAGAGTAAAAATATAGCTCTCATATAATCTGGTGATTCCACTTCTTGCTATCTAACCACATAACACATAAAAGCACTAATTCAGGAAGATATATGCACAATATATTCATTGCAGTGCTTAGCACAATAGCCAGGATACGAAAATAACACAAATATTTATTTAATGACATATGAGTGGATCAAGTTTTAGTAGAAGCCAGGGTTTTAAGCTGGCAGGGAGTTTACCCTGTTTGGAGCTAAGTTTGATCACCTGCACAACATATAATCTCCCAAGCCCCAAAAGGAGTGATTCTTGGGTGCAGACCCAGGATCAAATCAAGCCCTGATCAATGCAGAGTGTGCCTCTTCCCACCAAAACGAGGTTGTGGTATAAATAGACCATGAAACACTATGCAGCAACATGGAAGTATGACAGCATACAATTCATCACAACTTGGATGGAAATGTAGGGTGTCATAGTAAGTGAAATGTGACAGGACAAATATCAGATTTCCTTATTTATCCATGGTATATAGAGTGGCAAAGAAAATAAAGGAAGTTAAACTATATATAAGTCCTTTATACTGGATTACAGAAATATAAATGACAAAGAGAGAGACAATAAGGAGGGAAGGGAGTTTAACAAGTGGTAACAACAGGCAGTGCTGAGAGGCCTAGGACACTTGGGTGCTATAGAGTTAACTATATCAATTAGAACATAAGACCAATGTTATTGTGAACATGTGACCCAATCTGCATTAATTATATTTTAAAAAAATTTGATATTAATTTGAGGTAGGGGAGTTGGAGGAATTTCTGGGAACTTTGTGTAAGGATGTACACACTGGTATTAGGTTTGGTACTGAAACATTTTATGATTTAAACTTTATTATTAACAAAATTGTAAATCACAACAGTACCTAAATAATATTAATAATAAAAATATATTTTGGAGGTGTAATATTTACACACCATGTACACTACAAAAATTACAATAGTCCTACACCATATTCTAAATGATTTTTCTCATCTATGTTTCATACCTTTTGGTAATTTTCTTTTTCCTTTTCCTTTTTTTTGTTTTTGTTTTTGTTTTTGAGCCATACCCAGGGAAGCCAGGGGATCGAACCACCATTCATCCTAGATCAGCAGCTTGCAAGGCAAATGCCCTACTGCTGCGCCACTGCTCCAGCACTTCTTTTTCCTTTTATTAACCCTAATTCATTTGTTTTTAAAATTACTTTATTAAAACATTGTGATTTCAAGATTGTTCATAATTCAATTGCTTTTTTCACAAATACAAATTTTTATGATTGACTTTTAGTCATACAATGTTTGACACCCTTTTACAGTGCACATTTCCCACCACCAATATCCCCAGTTTTTCTTTTGCTCTACCCTCTACCCCCTCATCCTGCCTCTGTGGCAGACATTTTTCATCTCTCTATTTTTTCTCTATTTTTACCCTTTAGTCATATTTTTAGTGAAGGGTTATTATGCATATCACTTTATCTCCTTTCAGCACCCAGTTCTTATCCAGAGTCACATTTTCCAACTATCATGGTCTTAGTGATCCCTTCTCTGCCCTAACTGCACTTCCGCGCTGTTTGTGACAAGCTTCCTACCATGGACTAGTCCCCCTGTCCTGGTCTGTATTATCTCTCTATTGTCTCCTACTTTTCTTCTTTTCAGTCTTTCAGAAAGTTTATCCATATTTGAGTTATCTGTAAGATGATTCATTGTTTAGAATTTATGTGTCATACTTGAATTGGAACTCCTTGGGGTAGAACAATTTAATCCTATTCTCAGAAGACAGCAATAACTTTCTTGGAGAGATTCCAAACATATTTTACTGTGTAAAAAATATCTAAGAGATTATATACTTATAAAAAACAAGATTTCTAAAATGAAGATATCCCTAAACACAAAGAATTACATCAATGAATCTAGAGAGATGATTAGGGATATCTTTAAAAAGCCTAAAGAAGCGTTAGTATTTTTTTTCCAACTATGTACAAAGTACCTGGATTTTTTTAGCAGAATTTTGTATTAATATTGTCTGTAACTCTTCCAGATGGCACAGTATTATTTGTCTATCTTTGATACAGGCAGAAAGAGAGGCAGTCTGTCTGAACACATGGCTCTCAAGAATCAAATTTCTCATCGCTTATAACATATGCAAACAAAATTTCTTAAAGTTGATCCCCATAAATTCCTTTTACCAAATAATTTAATTTTATGTAATATTTATTCCCAGACCTAGAAATAAAATATCAAGTAATTTTTTAAAAAATAAAAATGATATGACTTGAAATAATTATTATATTTGTGAAATAAAACATATACTCAAAATTTTCATAAAAAATTCAATGTAAGTTTCCTTTAGTTTGAGAATAAGTTATAAAAAGGTATGCTATTAGTATTATACATAATTATTTTTACTGAAATTAAGAAAAAATCAATTATATTAATTTATTTTAAAAACGAAAGCCTACTCATTATGTAATAATGGTCATAGTGTTTAGTTTTGAATTTGGGATAGCAAAAGTGTCAACAATGTTATCTGAAGTCACACAGAGTTATGAATCCTGTAGTAAGATGGTAAAAAAATACAATAAGAATGGTTCATGTCAAGATTAACATTATTGTGATTTAGTATTTGAATAAATTTCTATTAGAAAGTTGAGTCATTCAGATAATAAATTAGATTACTAATCAATCTTTTATTTAATAAGATAAAAGCTATTTTAAATACTATGGTCATAAAATATGCCACTATAATTAGACTTTAAAATTATGGACATTAAATTCAGAATTATGCATTTAATATAGAGTATTATGTCATAACATTTATTTAAAATGCACTAAACTTTAATACATAACGTTTGCTGACAAAACATCTTCAGGAGTATGACATATAAAAGTAGTTATATTTTTTCCAAATAATATTGATTTGTGTAATACCAAAGTAAATATAATTTAATTTTGACTTAACTTCATTTAGTTTCCAAATATAGTTTTAAGCTTACTTTATTAGAGAGCATAAGGAATCTTCTTTTTATGAATTACTTTGATCGAATTGTTATTGCATATACATTGTCCTATTTTATGACCTTATAAGGTTCTAGGTTTAATTTACTTTTAAAATCTTAGAAGAAAATAATTTCTAATATTCCTAAAACTAATTTTCTGATATATTATATACAAAAATTCTCAGTTAAAAAACCTTCCAAAACATTTGTTATGTTTATGAAGTATTTTGATCTCTATTTATACTTAATTCCAGAAACAGAGAAGGAAATCATATATAACATGGCAAATAAAGTACTTGTTTTATTTGTCAAAATAATTATATAAAAAACCATTATATAATTATAATTATATACCATTATATAATTATATAATTATATTATATTATATATATTATATATATAAATAATTATATAAAAAACCACAGATATCACTGTGATGCTTTGGTGACTCATATATACCATCTAAACTCTGAGCCTTTTACTACCAAAGTTACAAAATAAAACTTTTCAGGACAATAAATCATAAGTAGTCAACTAAGTTTATAACACCTTTTACCTTATTTCACTGTTTTATTGTTGTTGATGTTGTTTGTTTTTTGTCCTTCTTTTAACTCCACTCTGTGGGCAAACTACTTGATTGAAATAGATATTCAAATAAACTCTTAAAATGGTAATATGCTTCAGTATACTTTTTAACAAAATTTCTCACATTGAAATGTTCTGGTAATGTTCCTATAGTTATATTTTTTACAAATCAAAATAGTTTCTCATAATTTATCATCCATTATAATTAATCTGTTTGAATGTTCATATTTTTATTTATGTACTCAGGAATATAGTTAAGATTCCGTGTATGCTATTTAGGTACAAAAATATATTCTTTTTCAAATCTCTTCATTTAAAGCTAGAATGCTTTATTCTTATGTACCTGGATTATATTTTGCAGTTTAATTTGCTTTTGGATTTGTAGCATTCAGTTCTAGGGAGTCTCATCAGGATGCACAGACCATGCCAGAAAGAATCTGGCCTCAGGCCAGAAAACAATACCTTTGCCAACCAGTTTTACAGCAAGCAAGTCAATGTACAACTCTCAGAATTTGGGAATCTGTTTGGAAAATGCCAGAATCAACTGAATAGTAAAATATTTCAAATGTGTTGAAGGAAAACAATAAACCACAGAGATAAACAAAGCATCATTAGGGTGTTAAATAGGCATTTCATGATTAAGAAGATTTGGATCTCTGATATCTATGAGCTCACCTTTGTCCATAGGTCATAAATGAATACTATTATTTGGCAACAAAATGGAAGTGTTTTATTTTCTTGGGGGTAAAAAATAATAATGTTATTTTAAAGGGGAATTTTTGTTAAACATTTTTAATCTGCAACCGAGCACAATGTTCAACATTTAAACTCCACATCACTACTTTATTCTCCTATCTACTATTCAGAAAATAGTACTCATAAAAACAAGCTTTCTTTTATGTTTTCTGAGAAATAAACCTGAAAACTGAGTAATCACCTGGAACACTTTCTCCTCATATGAGTATGTATGAGGCTCATACTCATATAAGTATGAATCTCATATGAGACTGAATAAAATCGAAAATTCTAATATCCCTTAACATATTTTTTTATTTTAAACAGAATGATTTACAATAGTGTTGCCAGTAGGGCTTCATGTTAACACCACACCCTCTACCAGAGCATTTATTTACTTTCCCCACCATTGAACTAGTTTTCCCCTCATATTTTACTTCCCCCCCTGTGCCTTTGGGTATTTGTTTTCTCCTTAATACATCAAATTTTTTTTTTTGGCTTTTGGGTCACACTTGGCAGCCTCAGGGGCTACTCATGGCTCTACACTCAGAAATCGCTCCTGGCAGGCTCAGGGATGCTGGGATTCAAACCACAGTCCTTTTGCATGCAAGGCAAACACCCTACCTCCATGCTATCTCTCCAGCCCCAATATATCATTTTTTATATCATAAATCAGAGAAATCATATTGTTTCTGTTCTCATTCTGGCTAACTTCAATCAGTATGACACTCTCCAGACCTATCCAGGTGGCAGTAAATTGCATATTTATATTTTATTATAGCCAAGTAGTAGTCTGCTGCATTTAATTATTGCAGTTATTTTTATTATTTTATTATTATTATTGTTATTATTATTATTATTATTATTTTAGTTTTGGGGTCACACCCTGCAGCACTCGGGTGTTACTCCTGGATCTTTGCTCAGAGAACTCTCATGGCAGACTCAGGGGACTATATCGGATGCTGGGATTCGAACCACCGACCTTCTGCTTGCAAGTTAAACGCTCTCCCTCCATGCTATCTCTCTGGCCCGCAGTTATTTATTCTTTTACCTGTTTTTAAACTCAGATTGTTTCCTCAGTCTGACTATTTGGGAATAGGGCTACAATGAATACATGCTCATGGTTGTATATTCTAAAAACAGTGTCTATGCCTTAGGGGTAGACACCATAAGGTGGGAATATTCAGCCAAATGGAGGCTTAATTCTTTGTTTTTTGACGTCTATATTGTTTTCCAGAAAGGTAGAACCACTTACCATACTTACCAGCAATGAATAAGGGTTCCTTTTTTCTCACATTCCTGCCAACACTGGATATTTTTGTTCTTTTTGATGTATGCCAGTCTCACTGGTAGGAAATAATAGTTCACTGTTTTAATTTGCATTTCAATGATAAGTGATGCAGAGCCTTTTTTTTTTTTTTTTTTTTTTGGTTTTTGGGCCACACCCGGTAATGCACAGGGGTTACTCCTGGCTATGTGCTCAGAAGTTGCTCCTGGCTTGGGGGACCATATGGGATGCCGGGGGATCGAACCACGGTCCGTCCAAGGCTAGCGCAGGCAAGGCAGGCACCTTACCTTTAGCGCCACCGCCCGGACCCGATGCAGAGCATTTTAACATAAACCTATTGACCATATTTATGTCTTCTTGAACAAGTTTCTGCTTATCTTTTGTACCTATTTTGATGATTAATTTTTGATGTCTTTTTCTTGTTCAATTTTTTTGGAGGATTGGGTCACACCCTGCAACACATAGGGTCACTCCTGGTTCCATGCTCAGAAATCGACCCTGGCAGGCACAGGGGACCATATGGGATGCCAGGATTCGAACCACCGACCTTCTGCATGAAAGGCAAAACTCCTTACCTCCATGCTATCTCTCCGGCCTTTTCTTGTTCAATTTTATAAGTGTTTTATATATCTATATTTTGGTCACGCCTGATGGCGCTCAGGGGTTACTCTTGGTTCTGCACTCAGAAATCGCTCCTGGCAACTTCAGGGGACCACATGGCATGCCAGGATTCGAACCACTATCGGTCCTCCATCAGCTGCTTGCAAGGCAAATGCCCTTCTGTTGTATTATCTCTCCAAGACCTAATATAGCTTAAATATTGAGTCTTTGTCAGATGAGTAGTGGAAAATTATTTTCTCCAAGTCTATGGGTGTTTATTTATTCCTGTCATTTTTTTCTTTCGTAGTGGAGGAGCAAATCTTGATATAAAATTTGTTTCTCTTTATTTTTTATTTGATAGATTAATATTATTTAATTATTAAAGATGTTTCTAGATTCAGTGTCATCTAGGGTTCTGCCTATGTTTTCCTTAATTTAATTTATAGGTTCAGTTTTGATATAAATATATTTTGAATTGACTTTTGTACATAGTGTGAGAAAAGGGTTTGAATTCAGATTTTTACATGTGATGATACTTTTCACTTTTTTATTGAAATTTTTCATTGTATTTTAAAATTTTGTTTACCATATCCTGAAAATTATTGCAATTAACTGCAAAGGTCAGGAACCTGACTGTTGGGTGAAGTGAGGTGCCCAACCTGGGATGCCAAAAGAAAGCCGCCCAGGAGAGAGAGGGGTAGAAACTACATACCCTATTATTACAGATTGTATCTGAAGTCTGCCACTGATCAAGGATTTTTTTTCTCAGAGAGATAGGTGGATGTAATTCACTAGACAGAGAGGGATAGGGGAGGCCTAGGTTCAGAATCGAGAGAGAGAGAGAGAGAGAGAGAGAGAGAGAGAGAGAGAGAGAGAGAGAGAGAGAGAGAGAGAGAGAGAGAGAGAGAGAGAGAGAGAGAGAGAGAGAGAGAGAGAGAGAGAGAGAGAGAGAGAGAGAGAGAGAGAGAGAGAGAGAGAGAGAGAGAGAGAGAGAGAGAGAGAGAACAGAGAATGAGGGATAGAAATGGAGGAAGCAGCATCTCGCAATGCTCTATCTCAGGCCCATGGTGGGGTGTCTGGGGGAGCTGGGCCTTCAGCTCTCCATGGGCTGACAGTTTGCTCTAATCTTTCTAATCTTTCTCTAATCTCAAAATGTCAAACTTTCTTTTTATATACCTCGTTATCCATTACAGGGAGTGTGACCAAAAGACGTGTCCATTTCTAAGGATGTGACCAGGAGACCTATCCAGGTCCAATTCTCAGTTAACCTTATAGCAACAATATCCTTTGATTCTGTTATTTCTTTTTATAAATTTCTTTGGTGCTTATGCATTAATTTCAATATATCATTGAAAAGCTCATTAAAAGGTCTCAACATAAAGTTTCTAAAGTCATTTTTTGAGAGGTTGTCTTGCTGGTTGGGCCTGTATAGCTTTCCAGGCTGTTATATATACTCACCAAGATTAGTGGGATTTCCGGCTGCTTCCCATTGAATTTTCTATGCTCTGAGGTAAGTGCTCTTTCACAGATGTTCTTTGAGGAAATCAGTTGCTTGAGGCAGTGAAGAGTACATCAAAATTGAAATTTCCACTAGGGATATAGATATCTTCAGTGAGGTTGGAAAAATAGAGGTCCCACGAAAAGCAGCCATGTGATTGAGTAGTGGAGTTTGATGCCAAATATCTGGGTAAAAAAAGAACAGGCTCCTGATCTTAAAGGACTCGAGGTCAGATTAGGTGGTGTTGAAGGTGCCTGCTGGACTTCAAGCATTTCTGGGAAAGCACTGGAATGGATAAATGGGAGCTTGGGGACAATGGCTGAAATCAGCATTTCTTGAACTGTTTATGGAATAAACAGCATACTAATTCATTCATTTAATTTTCTAATATTTTGCTCTTATTTCTTTATTTAATCTTAAATCTACTAGAAATTTTATCATAAAATGCAAATTTTCCTATTTACTATTTCTTTGGCTATCATTTCATTTTGTATGACATAATTTTCTTTAGTGATTACTGTCTATAGAGGGATTTTTTGAAGATAATTTAGTGAGGTTCATGTATGTATTTATGACAGCTGTCTTCAATATGTTGCTTTCTGTATTTCTTTCTATTTCCTTTCCTCTTTCTGATCACTGCTCTATTTTTTCATTGTTACTCTCTTCCTCTTATTATCCTCAACTCATCTCTCTTCCCCTTATTATCCCCAAGCCATCACTCATGTAAACAAAAAAAGGCAGAAAAAATTTAAGATAAAACTTGTTTCAACAATATTTTGTTGCTAAGCTCTTTGACTAGAGTACCCCTGTTTAAATCATAAACATGAATTAATTATTATGTTTAATATAAATAGCATAAAAGCATAATACAAAGATAATTCTGACGTTTAATTTAAAAATTGAATATGATTTAAAAAAATTGTAAAATGGTCCTGTTCATGCTAAGACATTTGTTATGTGATAAATTCTATGTGAACAAAATATTTACATCAAAAATATATTCAATAAATGCAGCATGTTATATAGCATATGTGCATATATCATATTATATGAATTAAATATATTTATTTTCTTCATTATTTGATGATTTGATATTTAATTATTTTTAAATTATCTCAAATATTTTAAATATTTACTTATTCTTCATATTTGATGTTTTCTACTTATTTGTTGTATAACTATTTTCAAAAATATGAATATTACTCCTTCCTTTCTAGTATTTCTTTTACCTTGAGGGAAAGAGCTGGTTTATTTTTCAATGTTGCAATGGAGTGGAGGTGGAAGTGGCACCTACTTTAATATGGTTTGCAATAAATAAGTTAGTTAGTTAGTTAGTTAATAAGTTAAATAAGTTAAGTTAAAATCATGACAATTATCTTTCTCAAGTATTTATTATTTTACTGAACATAATTTAACACTAATGTATGACATTACTTTTTTGTTCATGCCAGCAACATAATTTTTATTTTCTATGTCAAAAAGTGTTCATTTTCACTTATTTAAAGAATTTTAAAATTCTTTAAATATAGTAATTAATGCACTGAATGCTTGAGTTAATGTATTTTTTCTTCATATGAATTTGAGGGTACTTTTACAGTTCTCATTATGATGTTTTCCATATTACAATTACATGGTGATTTAGCTTACTTATGAAGAAGATTTGTCAAAGAAAACTATTCTTGTTATGTTGTAGGAATGATAATATTTTACCTTATTGTCAAAAGCAGCTTAATTACCATTTTGGTCTAAGTGAAGGTATAGATGAGGCAAAATATTCTCAGAATATGTAAGTACTCAAATAGAATCAAAATTTTTGCTATTCAGTATCAATATAACAGTATTTACAAACACCAATTTATTAAAGAAAACTATGTTGTGTTTGAATAGTGCCCATCCAAAACATACTCAGAACCTTACTATAACTCATACTATGATACAGTATTTTTCACTGATAAAAGAGAGACCTAAAGATCCTGGATGTAAGGGGATCCGGGGATCCTCTAAACGTAATTGTTCTCAAAGGAGACAGGATTGTAGAACTACACAATGATGCAGAAAGAAAGGCCTCAGATTTTGAAAAAGGAAGCAATGATTAGAGTGATGCATGAATAAACCAACAAAATGTCAAAGATTTTTCATTATCACCAAAAAATTAGAGAGAAATATGGGATATATGAATTCTCAGACTCTCCAAAATGAAAGAACCTTACCAACATTTTCATTGTGGGTACCAAGTCTCTAGAATTGGGAGTTTAAACAAATTGTTGTTTAAACAAACATATTATAGTTAACTTTAGATATCAATCCTAGGAAACAATAGATTATTGATTATTTACTATATTATTTATAGATTATACTACTTATAAATGCTTAAACATTTGACAGTAAGTTAAATATTTATATATTAATATTCACTCTCTTTAGAATAAATTTTGTCTAATGAATAGAGTTCTGAAAAATATTCCCACATCAATCTGGAATATAAGCACTGTAAATTCTGGAAAACACCAAGACAGACTAAACATGACTTAACTCCAGGGGACAAAAATAAATCTGGGCACATGGTGGTAAAGGGAAAATATTTCTGGCACATTATGGTCTTAGACATTGATAGAATGTTTAATTGTTTTTGCACCAGTTATGTTCTTTAAGATGTTATCTCCTATAGCTTGGGTATTACATAGTAGATTACTTTGAAATAATTCCTTTCATTATGCTTTGAAATTTAGATCAAAAATACATTTGAGAGGCTAAAGTGATAGTATAGCTGTTACTGTATTTACCTGGTGTGGGAGGGAAAATGGATTCAATTCCAGGCATCCCAGATGGTCCCCTGAGCAATGCCAGGAGAAATTCTTAGACTAGCCAGCATCATTGGATGTGACTCAAAACAAAACCCAAAAATAACCCAAAATATGAATACTCAAAAAAGACCATTAAGCATAGTATCAAAAATACTATGCATACATTACTAATCTGAAAATGACTAAAAAATATGTTTGACTGATTAGATATCTTTAAAATATATATATAACATTTATTCTAATAAAAATCTTTTTGTGATTAGCACACATTGATTTTTGGTGTATCCTCTTAATATTAAATAAGAGTGAATCTATATTTTAATTATTAAATTTTATTTAATATGCTAAAGAATCATTTATTTAAAATACTAATTTTATCATTTACTTTAACTTTGGCAAATTATTTTACTATTAATTTTAATAATATATGTTAAATAACAAACATTTTAATAGTGCTAAATTCTATCAAACATGGATCATATTAGCATCTTATGTAGATGTATTTCATTGAGTATTTATTAAGAATATTATTTTTCTCTTACATAATATATCCAAACACCTAATTTACTATAGAGTAATTTAAATATATATTGTAAAATTAATGTTTGATTTAATCTTATAATTATTATTTGTATTCTTGCCTGGAGTAATAAAACAGAAGGAGTCGCTCTCAAATCTTTTTACCACTATTTTTAGAATGATTTATCTTTGTACTATAAATGATGTTAACATTAAAAACAATCGGAAACTTTTTGAGCACATCTAAAAATATCTATCTTTTGAAAACATCTGTCTTAGATTATGTTATCTGATATAATATCTTTTAGATATATATTACAATCTCTTTTAGATGACAGGATACAATCTCAAAAATTGATTGCCTTTAATTGAAAAATATGGTTTATCAGATTAAAGAAAATGAAAAATAATACTGAATACTTTTTTTTTTATTTTGGGCCACACCCTGTGATGCTCAGTGGTTACTTCTGGCTATGTGCTCAGAAATCACTTCTGGCTTGGTGGACCATATAGGACGCGGGGGATCCAACCATGGTCTGTCCTGGGTAAGCTGCGTGGAAGGCAAAGCTCTGGCCCCTTCAATACATTTTTGACACTCTTAATAAAATTATTCTGGTGTTAATTTTAAGAGACATTATAAAATAATCTTAAAAATTATCTTAAATTCTTCAGTATGAATTTAATTTGTCTTAGCAAACAAATTGGTAGAAATCATCTTCAGAAAATTAATTAAATGGGCCAAACAGGGAACTTTAATGTAAAGTGAGGGGGTTAAATAGGAAACCAGTTTAGAATAGGTGTATTCATTATTGGAGAATATATTTTGAAAAACATGGCTTTTCTTTAAGTTTAATTACTGCCATTATCCAATCATTTTTAAGGCTTTGGGAATAGAGAAATAGCATGGTCATGCTCAACTGTCTCAGAAACATTAATATACACACCCCAATTACTTGGGGATACTGCTAAAATTTAAATTCTGAATCAGAGACTTTCAAGGGAAAAAACAGTGTATTGATAAACATTAGTGTGAAGGTTATAAAAAAGCCAAGCAGGACCCAGAGTAATAGGACAGTGGAGAAGATAATAGCCTTGCACATGGTCCACCCATGTTCAATACTTGGTATCCCAAAGGTCTCTGAGCCCCACCAGAAATGATCCTGGACTCAGAACCAGGAGTAAACCCTGATCACAGCTGGATGTGGCCCTCCAACCCTCCAAAAACAAACAAACAAACAAACAAAACCAAGCATTGGATTAGGCAGAGCCAAATAAACCTATTCA
This sequence comes from Suncus etruscus, assembly GCF_024139225.1. Classification (NCBI taxonomy): domain Eukaryota; kingdom Metazoa; phylum Chordata; class Mammalia; order Eulipotyphla; family Soricidae; genus Suncus; species Suncus etruscus. The sequence continues at coordinate 109,175,136 of NC_064848.1, forward strand.
GGTTAGTGGAAAGTCAGAGATGTTTACAAAGGAGGGGTCTCATGGAAAATATTGAGGGATATCTGTATTTAAGTGGTAATTCTAGTGTGATAATCTATATTTTGAAGATATATGAAAGTGTATTTTGTGATGTATAGTTTAATGAGTTTAGATAAATGAACGCTACTTATATTTCCTGACATACAGAATAGTTTGGGACTAGGAGATGTAAAGAGTATAAATAAACATTCAGGTGCATACCTAACATGTGGTCAATTTAACTTATATTCCCAGAAGCACATAGCCCCATGGTCCACATTGCTAGATGTTTAGCAACTTCACCCAGGTGGCCTAAGTAACCCTAAAAACCTGTACTCAAGCAGCATAGAATGTTGGGCCCTTACCTGACTTGACCTAGTTGAGAATCTATTTGCTCAAAAGGATTTCCTGTGTATCATCATTTCTTCTAGAACACATACCTCCTCCCAAAGAATCTCTGACAATCAGTGATTTTTTTTTCTCTGTTAATGTTTTCTTTAACAAAATGTCATGAGAGCAAACTCAGTTTGTAGACTTTTCCATTTTTTTAAATTAAATGTATATATTTATATCTCCAATTTTCTTGTGGCTAGATAGCTTCTTTATTTTTACTGCTGAATAATAATTCATAAAAATGGGACACATTTTAGCATAATTTCATTGTATGGATTGAGTGTTCAAATATCTGAGCCAAAGAAAAAGTAAGAAACTTGCAGTAGACTTTCTCAGACAAAGATTATTTCCAAGTAGATTCCATTAGATAGATATGTGAGGGGAGGGATTATGAAGGAAAAGCAAACTGATTATCATAGGAAAATGTTTTGAGATCAAGAGTATCAAGACTGAGAAAAGTTAAGTGCTTCATCTCCTCATACACAGTTAAATGTTTCTGAATTTTAAATATGTGACTTTTGGGGCCAGAGAGATAGCATGGAGATAAGGTGTTTGCCTTGCATGCAGAAGAACTGTGTTTTGAATCCCGGCATCCCATATGGTCCCCGAGCCTGCCAGAAGCAATTTCTGAGTGTAGAGCCAGGAGTAACCCCTGAGCGCTGCCAAGGGTGACCCCAAAACCAAAAAAAAAATGTATCTTTTAATACTCAGTTTTTAAATACTCAAACTCTATTATATCCTCCTAATAGGATCCTTTTCTTCCTTTTTACTCTATCTTCTTTAAACTGAAATCACTTTTTTATGATTATAAAATGTGTGTAAGTAAAAGGAACAAAAGCAAGAGATGGATAATATAGAATAAGGAAGAAAAGCAAAGTATTACTGCAATCTGATAAAAATTATTCTTCCTGGTGCTGGGAAGATAGTTCAGAGATAGAACATATGCTCAGCACAGGGGATTCCTAAATTCAATCACTGGGAAGGCTTTCTGCCCCTAGGTACTGGTAATTGTGCCCTCTGGTTCCCCAGAATAGAATCATCAGACATGAATTAGTGGAAATAACTGTAATTTTAGGAGTGATACCTGTTATATATTTAAAAAGTTATTGCAATATTACCTAGAGACAATAGAGATGAGGGCTGGAAGGACTGGCCCATGATATGAAACTTAACACAAAGTGATAAGTGCAGTTAGAGAATAACTAAACTAACAATTATCATGACAATAGTAGCCAGTGAGAGGAATAGAATGCCTGTCAAGAAGACAGGCAGGGGGTGGGGGAGGAGGGAGATAGGGCCATTGGTGGTGGTAAGGTTGCATTAGTGAAGGGAGGTGTTCTTTTTGATGACTGAAACCCAACTACAAACATGTTTGTAGTCATGGTGTTTAAATAAAGATATTATGAAAATAAGATAAAAAAACACAAACCCCCCCAAACTTCTTTTCTTCTCATATAACTTCATAACTTCTCTTTTCTTATTTAACCAGTATATCTGGTTAGTGCTAAACAATTATATTAAGTATCATTTTATATAATTTTTCATATAGATACTTTTATTTTCTGCTCAAATGCGAAAACTTGAAATTTTTAAAGGTGGGAGGGAATTGAGGGCCTCACCCAACGATGTTTATGTTCTCTTCCTGACTAAAGAGAAATCAGTTAACTAGTGAGATTTAAACTGATACATCAGCTATATGTGTTGACTAACTGCATAGTGAACATCAGATAAGTGGAAATTTGAGTTTATCTGTTCCAACAATTTGAAGTATTATGCACCCTGGCAACAATATCATTTAACAAATTTTAATAGCAATTTTTTTCTGATACTTTGTTCATTTATATTCAAATAGTGACTAATATGTGCTTTGATACAAAATCTTAGTATCTCTTAATTTATTAAGTGTTATTCATGTAATATATTCATTATATTTACCCACTTTTCTGTCTAATCTTGAAAGAGAAAAATAATCTCTTACCTAGAAAAAGATAAAACACATAAAAATTTAATAAATGATTTGCCTTTAAACTCATGAACAAGTGTTTTTTATACAATTGGAAATTGTATACCAATGAGTGAAATCTTCCAGTATTTTTACCTGTACCTCTGACTTATTTCTTGGAAAAGATGGTGCAGGTGTAGAAAAAATTTGCACTAAATTTGATTAATTGTTTAAATTTATAGATGCTGTTTATATTTTGATAATATAATTTAGCCAAATAAGTATAAAAGTGTGTTTCCCTAAATGAATGTTAACATCACATGTTAAAATTATTGCTAATAATTTTGGTTACTCTGAAATTTTAATAAATTTATTGTAAAGAAAATGCACTTGACAGTACTTTAAAAGAAAACAGTAAAGAACATAAAACAGTTCTTAATTTAATTAAACTTTAGCAAAATATATATTTTCTATTTTTTATAGAGAGTACCATACAAAATTTCATAATAAGCAAGGTAATTACTCTTAATAACAATAATAATATGTAACATTCTATTATCTTCATAACAATGACACTGGCCTGTTTTTCTTTCCGAAAGTTGAATATCAGAAAAAATGGCACTGACTTATTTTTGCAGGACAAACTAATCATAAATGTATCATTGTATATTTTTCTAATTAACAAATACTCTGAATTAAAACAATAGCTATTTAAATGAAGTACTAGTGACAATAAAAATATAATCTCAAAGGGAATTTTGTTCATGATTGAAGGCTGCATGTGATTGTCTTTGTATAGTATTTTATTTAATTTTAACATTATCTTCTATAACTAAGTATTTTTAGAATGTGATTATACTTTAGAACTAAAATTATATATTTTAAGTTTCTTCTGCTCTAAATTTTTTCATTCATGCTTTCAATACCTTTTTCATGCATATTATATAATTATTACGTTCTGTAGAGAATTAGCAAATAAAATCCGTAGATTTAAATAACCAGTGTACCAAATATTTTTGAACGAAAGTTAATCAAGCAAAAGTGGCATTGGCTCAAAATATTTTTCTGCAGTCTGAGATAAGCCATTTAAATTACATTTTAATTATTATAGAAAAGTTTGCTTACTAGCTGAGCATAAGCTTGGTAAAAATAGTACCATGGAAAATAAATGCAATACTATCAAATAATTTGTGCCAAATGACATCTCATTTTATGCTCACAAGTTAATCAATATGTGATTAGTCATGCACTGATGTTCAAGACAGGATATCTATCATTTTAGCTAAAGAAATATTTCAAGATGCTATATGTTGAATACTTATATTTATTTTCCTCAATCTTCTTCAAAATGAGTATAACTAAATAGTCATAGAATATATTTTTTGAATGCTGAAAAAGAGCAATTGAGATCTCTAAGGAAGAATTGAGGGATAGTCAATTCAACATTGAAGGAAAGCAAAGAAACACTTCAAAAAAAAAATAAATGCAAGTGAGTGCCTGTTCCAGAAATAATGAGATGGAGAGAATATAGCAGGGAGAACAGCTAAAATTACAAAAAAGTTATACAAAGTAAAAGAGATTTATGAAAAAGTTACTCAAAGAAAGTGACTATTCCCCAACAACACCAAAGTGCTTTGACCTTTCACAAATCTCTCTATGTCTTGTATCTTAGCTTGTCTGGTCTTCTTTCTTCACTTTCTTTCCCCAAATATATGATAATTGGTTTTGCAATCAATTATACAGGTATTATCATTGTTGCCGTACTGTCTATTCTATTTTTGACCTTTTTTAATAGTCTACCAATGAGTGAAATCTTCCAGTCTTTTTACCTGTACCTCTGACTTATTTTTTTTAACATTAATTATACTTTTTGATTCTATCCATGCTGCAGAAAACAGCGTGTCTTCATCTGTTATGATTGTAAATATATGGTGTAAATATACTTCAACTTCTTTTTTTTAATTTTTAATTCTTTATTTTTTCCCATTTTTTTAAATATGTTGATTACATAAATGATTGTGATTAGGTTTCAGTCATGAAAGAACACCCCCCCTTCACCAGTGCAAACATTCCCACCACCAATGTCCAAATCTCCTTCCATCCCACCCCACCCCAACTGTACTCCAGACAGGCTTTCCAGTTCCCTCAATTCATCACATGATTACGGTAGTTCTCTGTGTAGTTATTTCTATAGCTGCACTCACCACTCTTTGTGGTGAGCTTCATGAAGTGAGCTGGTGTTTCAGCCCTCCTCTCATTGTCTCTGAGGATTATTACAAAAATGACTTCTATTTTTCTTAAAACCCATAGATGAGTGAGACTATTCTGCGTCTCTCTCTCTCCCTCTGACTTATTTCACTCAGCATGATATATTCCATGTACATCCATGTATAGGAAAATGTCATGACTTCATCTCTCCTGATGGGTGCATAATATTCCATTGTGTATATGTACCACAGTTTCTTTAGCCTACTTCATCTGTTGAAAGGGCATCTTGGTTGTTTCAGAGCCGGATATTGTGATATAGTGCTGCAATAAATATAGGTGTGAGGAAGGGGTTTTTGTATTGTATTCTTGTGTTTGTAGGGTATATCCCTAGGAGTGGAATAGCTGGGTTGAATGGGAGCTCAATTTCCAGATTTTGGAGGAATCTCCATATCGCTTTTCATAGAGACTGTACTAAACAGATTTCCACCACTGCAGTGGATAAGAGTTCCTTTCTCTCCACCTCCCCACCACCACTGATTGTTCTCATTTTTGTGATGTGCGCCAATCTCTGTGGTGAGATGGTGATAATCTCTTCATTGTTTTGATTTGCATCTCCCTAATGATTAGTGATGAGGAGCATTTTTTTTCATGTGCCTTTTGGCCATTTGGATTTATTTTTTTATCGAAGTGTCTGTTCATATCTTCTCCCCATTTTTTGATGGGATTAGATGTCTTTTTCTTATAAAGTTCTGTCAGTGTCCTGTATATTTTGGATATTAGCCCGTTATCTGAAGGGCGTTGGGTAAATAGTTTCTCACAATCGGTGGGTGACTCTTGTATCTAGGAACTATTCTTTTGAGGTGCAGCAGAGTCTCAGTTTATTGTTTCCCCATCTGTGATCCCCTGCTTCCACTTTTTTGGAAAGTGCAGTTTCTTCTTGAAGATGCCTTTAGTCTCAATGTCATGGAGTGTTTACGACATATTGTTCTATTACCTTATGGTATCAGGTCTGATATTGAGGTCTTTAATCCGTTTGGATTTTACCTTCATACATGATGTTAACTGGGGGTCTATGTTTGCTATTTTGCAAGTGGCTAACCAGTTCTGCCAGAACCACTTGTTGAAGAGATTTTCCCTGCTCCACTTAGGATTTCTTGCTCCTTTGTCAAAAATTAGGTAATTTTATGTCTTGGGGACAATGTCAGAGAATTCACGCCTATTCCACTGATCTGGGGGTCTGTCATTATTCCAATACCATCCTGTTTTGATAACTATTGGTTTGTAGTACAGTTTAAAGTTGGGGAAAGTAATGCCTCCCATTTTTCTTTTTCCTAGGAGTGCTTTAGCTATTCGAGGGTGTTTATTGTTCCAGATGAACTTCATATGTGTTTGATCCACTTCTTTGAAGAATGTCATGGATATTTTTAAGGGGATCACATTAAATCTGTATAATGCTTTGGGGAGTACTGTCATTTTAATGATGGTAATCCTGACAATCTATGAGCAGGGTATGTGTTTCCATATCCATGTGTCCTCTCTTATTTCTTGGAGCAGGGCTTTATTGATTTCTTTGTATAGGTCCTTCACATCTTTGGTCAAGTTGACTACAAGATATTTGAGTTTGTGTGGCACAAATGTGAATGGGATTGCCTTCCTGACTTCCGTCTCTTCCCTATCATTATTGGTGTATAAAAAGGCCATTGATTTCTGTAGGTTGATTTTGTAGCCTTCCACCTTGCTATATGAATTTATTGTTTCTAGAATTTAGAGGAAAGGCTGTTAGTTTTTTTCCATTGAGGATAATATTTGCCATTGGCTTGTGGTAGATGGCTTCAACTATATTGAGTAAGTTTCTTCCATTCCCATCTTGCTGAGAGTTTTGATCAAGAATGGGTGTTGGACCTTATCAAATGCTTTCTTGCGTCTATTGATATGATCATGTGATTTTTATTTTTCTTCTTGTTGATGTTGTGTATGATGTCGATAGATTTATGGATGTTAAACCATCCTTGCATTCCTTGGATGAAAGCTGCTTGGTTATAGTATATGATCTTTTTGACGACGCATTGGATCCCATTTGCCAGGATTTTGTTGAAGATCTTTGCATCAGCATTCATCAGGGATATTGGTCTGTAATTTTCTTTTTTTTGGCAGCATCTCTGCTGGTTTTGGTATCGAGGAATTGTAGGCTTTATAAAACCTGTTTGGGAGTGTTCCTCTTTTTTCAATTTTATGGAAGAGCTTGGCTAGGATTGATAGTAGCTCCTGTTGAAAGATTTGAAAAAAATCATTAGGAAATCCATCTGTGCCTGGGCTTTTCTTTTTGGGCAGATGTATGACTTACAGTTTCAATTTTCTCAGTAGTGATGGGGGTGTTTAGATATGCTACATCCTCTTCACTTAAATGTGGAAGTTTATAAGTGTCCAAGAATTTTTCCATTTCTTCTAGGTTCTCTTGTTTAGTAGCATAAAGTTTCTCAAAGTAGTCTCTGATTAAGCTTTGGATCTCTGCAATATGTCATGATCTCCCCCTTTTCATTTCTAGTACGGGTTATCAGATTTCTCTCTCTCTTTCTTTGTGAGTTTTGCCAATGGTCTATCAATCTTGTGTATTTTTTCAATGAACCCAACTTCTGCTTTCGTTGATCTTTCTAATTGTTTTTTGGTTTTCCACTTCATTGAGTTCTGCTTTTAGCTTTGTTATTTCCATATTTTTGGTTCCTTTTGTGGTGATTTTCTAATTTTTTGAGCTGTGTCATTAAGTTATTCATGTATGCCCCTTCTTTCTTCCTGATGTGTGCTTGTAGAGCTATAAATTTTCCTCAGGACCACTTTTGCTGTGTCCCATATATTCTGGCAGTTTGTGTCTTCATTATCATTTGTTTCCAGGAAAGTTTTGATTTCCTTTTTTATTTCATCTCGGACCCACTGGTTGTTCAGTGGCAGGGTGTTTAATTTCCAATTGTTAAAGTATTTCTTCTGTGTGGCTTTGTAGTTCACATCTAATTTCAGAGCCTTGTGGTCAGGAAAGATTTCTATCCTCTTGATTTTATGGAGGTATGTTTTATGTGTCAGCATGTAGTCTATTCTGAAGAATGACCCATGTACATTGGAAAAGAATGTGTATCCAGGTATTTTGGGATGGAGTGTCCTGTATATATCTACTAGTCCTCTTTCTTCCATAACTTTTTTAGAGATAGTATGTTTTTGTTGGGTTTCAATCTGGTTGACCTATCAAGTGTTGATAGGGCCGTGTTGAGGTCTCCCACAATTATTGTGTTATTATTGATTTCTTCTTTCAGATTTGTCAGTAATTGTATTAGATAATTTTCTGGTCTCTCATTGGGTGCATATATGTTTAATAGTATGAATTCTTCCTGTTGCACATATCCCTTGATTAGTACATAGTGTCCATCTTTGTCCCTTACCACTTTTCTGAGTATAAAGTTGGTGTCATCAGATATTAATATGGCCACCCCAGGTTTTGAGGTTGTTGTTTGCTTGGATGAATTTCCTCCATCCTTTGATTTTGAGTTTATGTTTGTTCTGACTATTCAAATGTGTTTCTTGTAGGCAGCAGAAGGTTGGATTTATCTTTTTGACCCATTTTGCCACTCTGTGTCTTTAAATTGGTAAATTTAGTCCATTGACATTGAGGGTGATGATTGTCATAAGATTTAATGTCATCTTTGTAGATAAGTTTGCTGTGTTTGTTAGTCTCTCTTGTCTTATAGTAGACCTGTCCGTTTTTCCTTTAAGGCTGATTTATTATCTGTGAAGTTTCTGAGCTGTTGTTTATCCATGAAGCTATGTATTCTTCCTTCAAACCTGAATGTGAGTCGAGCAGGGTGCAGTATTCTCGTTGAGGCATTCATTTCATTCATTCTTGTCACAATATCCAACCACTGTCTTCTGGCCTTGAGAGTTTCTTGTGACATGTCTGCTGTAAGTCTTAGGGATCCTCCTTTGAATGTAATTTCCCTTTTTGATCTTGCTGCTTTCAGTATTCTATCTCTATCTATGGGATTTGTCATTGTAACAAGGATATGTCTTGGGGTGTTTTTCTTTGGGTCTCTTTTAGCTGGTACTGTTCGGGCATGCAGGATTTGACTGCATGTAGTCTTTAACTCTAGGAGTATCTCTTTGATGATGTCTTTGACAGTTCATTCTTTCTGGAGATCTCCTTCCTGGGTTTCTGGGACTCCAGTGATTCTTATGTTGTTTCTGTTGAGTTTATCAAAGACTTCTATTTTCATCTGCTGGCATTCATTGTGTACTTTTTCCGTTGCCTGTTCGTTTGTCTTATGGTTCTTTTCCAATTTCTTCTGTTGTGTTGAGTTTTTCTGCATCACATCTTCCAGTACTCTGGTTCTCTCCTCAGCTGCTGATACCCTGATGGCGAGGCTATCCATTGAGGTTATCAGTTGAGCAACCGTGTTTTCCAGATCTGTTATTTCAGTTTGGAGTTTTCTGATTTCTGTCTTTGTGTTCTCTTCAGATCGATCTATGCTTTTTTTTTTTTTTTTTTTTTTTGAGTACTACAAACATCTTCCATAATTCTATTCTAAACTCCTTATCTGAGAGGTTAATCAGGTGGTTAGAATTTATTAGGTTATCCGAGCTTTCTTCTTCATTCTCTGTAGATAGTGTTTTCCTGAGAGGTTTCCCCATTGTCACGCAGGTAGTGTGGTTTTTCCTGCGTGTTGTGGTGGGGTTCATTGGTTAGAAAGAGTTCGAGACCTGAAGTGAAGCGAAGCTCAGTCTTCTGCTGCCTCTAGTTGACAGTCCTCAGAGTGAACAAAGGCACAGCAGGACGGAGCCTCCACAGGCCAGAGACCTCAGCTTATTGGACAGCGACCCCCGCAGCCAGAATGTACTTACTGTACAGAATGTACAACTTCAAAATGCAGTTTTTGGGGGGTGCACTCCCTAGGCCTCCGAGGAAATCTTCAGGAATTCAGAAACACAGGCAGACAAGCGCAGAAGTTTCATACTTCAACTTCTTGATATATTCATCTATACCTGAATATTTAGTGTGTTTCCCTATTGAACTAAGTGTTACAGTGAAAATGGATATCCATTTATTCTTTCTAGTTAATGTCTTTGTCTTTGAGAAATGGGTGGCAAGAGGTGATACCACTCTAGACCAATGTGAGTATTTTTCAATAGAAATTGAAATAGACAACATTTCCACTAGCAGTAAATAAGAGATCTGTTCTCAGGGCAACCCTGCTAACATGGATTATTTCTAGTCTTTTTAACACATGCTATTCACATTGATGCAAAATTATATATTGCTGTTTGATTTGCATTTCCCTGATAATAAGTGACAATGAACATGTTTTTCACATGTCTACTAGCTATTTATATTTCTTATTTGTATCTTTTAATAGAGGCTCCTGTCTTTTTCATAGAACCTTGCAATATGAATTACTTTGTTTTACCTCATAGTTCTGCCTTTTTTTTTTTTTTTTTTTTTTTTTTTTTTTACAAAATGAGAATAAAAAAAAAAAGAAGATGTGGCCAAAGCTAAGTAGTCTCAGGTGCATTGTTGGAGATACAAAAGGACAGAATTAAATACCCAAGCCAAAGTTAGCAACAAAAGAATCAAGAGACCCAATCTATAACAATCTAAACTTAAAACAGACTGGTTATTCTTGCAAGTCAGGGGATAAAGATAGAAGTATATGTTGGCACTGTAGAAACTTTGGTGAAGGAAGGTCACCAATGTTAGTGGGAATGGTCCCAATTCACAGTCACTATATGCCTGAAATCCAACTATGAAGGACTTGTAATTCATAATGGTCTCAATAAAAATTAAAAAAATTAAAAAGATATAAAGATCATTCTGTATGCCTTAAATTTATACATTGATTCAGTTAAACTGAAATGGAAAACTAATGGGACATTAAAATCTTGATTGTTAAGTTTCCATATTAATTACCTCCTAAATTCTAAATCAAATAGTTTGAGTGGAATGGTAGTATGTCTTATTTTATAGTCTTTTTGTTTGTTTTTATTTTTTGAGGGCCACATTCAATGATGATCAGGGGTTACTCTTGGCTATGCACTCAAAAATCGCTCCACTTTAGGGAGACCATACGGGACACTGGGGATCAAACTAGGTCCATCCTGGATCTGCTGCATCCAAGACAAACGCCCTATCTCTGTGCTATCGCTGCAGCCCCACACTTTTTAATCTTTAAATGTAAACATATTAAATATAATATTAGTAAATATTTATACCATTCAATGACTACAAATGACTATATATATCAGTTTTGTAATTGTATATAATGCCCTATTAATGGATATTAAACATGCTCTTGTGTATACATCCATTACTAGATGCAGTATTACTAGATATTGGTCAATTGTAATTATTTTCTATCCTGTAAATGCTCTGGAGAACCCATAACTATTAAATCAGTCATAGTTTTATTAGAAAATATCAACAGAAAAAGACAAAGTTAAATCTTAAAAATGAAAGTGCATATACTATTTTTGTTTCTTGTTTGTTTGCTTTGTTTTATGGGGGGCCACACCTGGTGACGATCAGGGGTTTCTCCTGGCTATGCGCTCAGAAGTTGCTACTGACTTGGGGGACCATATGGACACTGGACGATCGAACCACTGTCCGTCCTAGGCTAGTGCTGGCAAGGCAGACACCTTACCTCTAGTGCCAACACGCTGGCCCCACATATACTATTTTTTGTGCTGAGCACTTAAAGATTTATTTTATAGCTGACTATAATTCTTGTTTTGAATAATTATGATGTTCTTTATTAGCTGTTGCTAGTGTAAACCCCTTGTAATAAGAGACTCTATTTTCAAATGGAGCCTCATTTTATAGCAATTATGGTACATTGTAAGTAATAAAATATACATATTAAATAGAATTACTGGATCAAAAGCTGCTATATAAAATAAGTAATAACATGTAATAGTAATGATATTAATGATACCCATATATTTCTAACATAAATATTTCTAAAACATTAGTTTCAACTAAGATAGAAAGTTAAAATGTAGTTAATTTAATAACTATGTTTGTTTAATTTGGTATCACAGTATCTCACTTGAAATCTAAATAAAATTATTTTCTTTCCAAGAGTTGATATTCTATCTCTATATAGCCTAAATTCAATACTAAATTTAAGAAATAAAATGTTCTATTTTAATATTTTTACTCATTCAGAATTTTACTTCTTGCACTTATTTTCATATAATAAATGATATTTTCCATAACAGTAAATACCTTTCTTTCTTCTTCCTCTGACTTGGAAATCCTGATCTTGAGTCACTCTTATTTGGTTTCAGTTCTCTTTATATCTTTGTGGGTTGTGTGCTTTTTCTCAGTGAAAAAATATTCACTGGCAAATTCTCATTACAGAATAAACATGATTTTGCTTCAAAAGTGCATTTCTTTACTGTATCAAATAGAATGAAGTGTAACTCTTACACTTCCCCTGTCTCTTATTATCTTTCAAATTCCAATTCCATTTCAAAATTCTCTAAGAAAAAATTACAATTAGAATGCTATCTTTCTTATTTGTATGCTGTTGGCAGTAGCAATTTGCATATTGATTGGAAGTTAGCATATGTAGTCATGAAGTACTGTTTCATGGATCTAACACTTAATTTAGTTTCTTGTGTAAAAAATGAATTAACATAGCAGTCCAGAGGCAGCTATCTTTAGAAGAGCTTTTTTGCAAGGATGGCCTTTGGCTGGCATTTGTGAATTTGGCACTAGACTACCCCTTCATTGATAAGGGTGACTCACTGTGCAGAAATGATTTGGACAAACATCATGATTTATGGCATTTATTTCTTTCCTTTTAAGATTTTAAAGTTAAGAATGAACTAGGCAGTGTGCCTACATTACCAGCTCCAATAAAATTATTAGTTGTTGAGTCCCTACTGGACTTACTGTGAGGTAAAATCATTCAATTGCTGATGAACTTTTAGGTTTTTGTTTTTCAGCCATCACTGGCTGTACTAGTGCTTTGACACTCAAGAGATCACTGTTGGAGGGGCTTGGTAATCCATATGGAGTGATGAAGATTGAACCATGGTCAGCCGTTTGCAAAGCAAATGTCCTAGCTAAGATACTATCTAACAACTGCAACTTAAATTTTTATTACTAGATATAAAATATGCTCAAATGTGCCCTATCCTAGGAAAGAACATAAGGAAAGTGTGTATGTAGATTCCTACAAACCTGTTTATCTATTCCTTGCTGGTCTTTTAGGAAGATCCAGACATATGGGTCTATACGTATTCATATTGAACTATATTCAGAATTCTATGAGCCATTTAAATCAATCTATAATATAGGTGTAGCCTTGATCTTTGATGCCCCTAATATACATAATCATAAACTACTACATCACCCTATTACTCATAGATGTCATTGGAACACACAAGATTCTTGGATCAAGACAAGAATTTATTACTAATAGCATGGAATATTGAATGACTTTATTGAGTTTATCTGTCAGTTTCTCTTGACTTGCAAGTTGTACAGAACTGGTTAAGACTTCTTATCTCCTTTGAATGTTTTTTCAGCTAAGGAATAGCTTGAAATTCACATCTTATTATACAATCTTTGTTTTATTCCTCCCTAGGATAGATAATATCTCATCTTTCAAGGTTGCTCATTGCAACTATGCCTTGGGCAATAGCTTGAACCAACAAAATGTAATTTCCTGGAAACTAAGAATCTGAATATCCACAAAAAGACTTGAAATTTGTTCAGGGCTCATAAAAATCAGTTTCTCCAATGATGTTCCACAGAAACTTCATGATTGCAAACAACTCTGAACCATAAAATATTTATTTGTTTTGCAGGTGAGTATGGAATTTGGAAGAGACAGAGACCTCCAGAGGGGCGTCTACCCCTTTCCTCTTTCCTCACCTTGGTCAACTGAGAGGTGGTTGGGAGGATTAAGATTAAATGATAATACTGCACTGTGAAAAACTTATGTGAAACACCTATAAACCGTATTCTTACCAACTTCAGGCAACAGAGCAGGCCCAAGTCTCTTTAGTTCCCACCTAGCAAAGAGGATTTCTCCAAGAGCCAAGACCTCAAGTTGGAAAGAAAAATATGCTTTAATGCAGGAAAGAACACACAGAGTGAAGAAGGCAGATATAAGTTTATGAAACTCAGAGAAGAGGATCAGCAAGTCTTAGAGATTTAGAGCAAGCAATCTAGGTAGGTCCTCTTTATGTGTAGGTGGCTAGTCGCAGTGCAAAACAGAGGACATAGAGTGAAGATTTGTTAAGACTCAGTGCTGAGGGCCCACAAAACAAAGGACTTGCAGCACTGAGTTCCTACGAGTCAGAGGTATTTGGAGGTCTGAGAATGGAATATGCACAAAATTTATATATTTTAGCCTGCTTATTCAAGGCAAATATCCATATTCTTTCAAGGTACATATAAGCAAAGAAGATGTTATATTAAGCATATTGTTTCTGAGCCCTATTTGCTCTTTTGTCCTCAGATCCTTACCATCCCAGAAACTGGAGAATTTTTGTAATCTCATTTCAGAGAATGGTTGGGCCTGGTCTCCATTATTTTTTCTCAGATTCAGGCCTGAATTCTCTAATGGCGCTGCTTTGGTTCACAGTATATGGGTCGTGAAGTTAGACTGGTTTATTTTGGAAATACTAAAAAAGAAAAAAAGAACTTTGCACACAAGAGAAAATTAATACAGGTTTTCCCATATTGGAGGTGCCACATATACATCCGTAAAGTAAAGATAAAAGGAATAAAGAGGAGGATGCGGGTGTCCTGCGAGCCCCCCGAAGGGGCCCGACCAGCGGAGAGTGGGTGAGAGGCTCACGGACAGCTGCACCTTTATTTTGCGTAGCTCAGATCAAAACCGCACCTGTAGAAATCTAAGAGGTTAGTAAAAAATGGCCCAAGACCGGAAAACTTTGTTCAAAGGCGTTTTAATATGAGTCTGCACCCTCTTATATAGACATTTCTTTCTCCCGGCTCCTGGTAGTAGTAAACCTCCCTTGGTTTGTTTTACATTGCTCTGGTACTTTCCTCTGTGGTGGCATATCCTTGTCCTTTGTGTATATTACTGAGTAATCTCTTTATGCATATCTTCTATATAAATTATACTGCATTCAGAACCTAATTTATTACTCCAGGATAATATTCTTATCTAAAATGATTATTTACTTAAAATTGTATAATTGTTAATTGCCTTGTGAGATAGCATTCACAAATTTTAGGGATTAGGACATATTGTATATTGGGGAATCATAAATTTTTTTTTTTAGTTTTTGAATCACACCCGGTGACGCTCAGGGGCTACTCCTGACTATGCACTCAGAAGTCACTCCTGGCTTGGGGGACCATATGGGATGCTGGGGGATCGATCTGCGGTCCATCCAAGGCTAGCGCAGGCAAGGCAGGCACCTTACCTCTCGCGCCACCACCCGACCCCAGGAATCATAAAGTATTTTAAAAGTGATATTATATAGAGAGTTAAAATAGACTATAAAAATAGATAAAATTATGCAACATAAATAGTAATAAATAGGAATCAATATTCCTTTTACTTCACTGCAAATGTACTTCTAAACCCAAAGTCACATTTTTAATAAAACACAAATATAAGTCTTAACTAGAAAACAAAAACACTTTTTTGAAATTCTCTTAAAATTAGTAAAGAACTTTTGTTGTTTTTTTGTTTTTGAACTTTTTACATTTTAGAATTTCTTCTATTATTTGGGCGTGGTTGGTTGTGGTTGAGCCACAACAACATTTTTTGGCTCTGTGAGTAACTTTTGGCAGGGCTCAGGGAGCCATTATACCATTCAACTAGATTTAGAGAAAAAGAATTCATAACCCCATTTGTCACACTCCTACTACCTAGCCTATTGTAGGACTGACATAAGAAAATCTAAACTGAGTGACTTATGTAACAGACACCATTTCTTTTCATAGTTCTGGAAGTAGAGAAGTCCAAGTTGATAGCACAACTGTTCTCTGTGCCATGATTGCTCTTTCTAATTTCAAAGCAACTCCCTCTGAGATCTCATGTAACTGAGAAATGGAACTTTGGCCCTTTTCTATTCAAAAGGCTCTATTTCTATCATAAGACCTCCACCCACATAATTCTATCTAATCATAATTTCCTCCAGAAGACCCTACTACCAAAACGTCACTCCCTTAAGGCCAGTGTTTCAACATATGAGTTTAGAGGGTGAGGGACTACACAGTCCTTATAATACTCAGAGTAAATTATACTTAAATTACAATGACACCAAACTATTTGAAAAGTTTTTATGTGTAATAAATCATAAAATTATCAGAAAATTTGAGAAATAAGATTAAAGCTTGATTTCATGTCTGTCAAATTAAAAAAATTGGTAATACTTTAAAAAGATGTCATTAATAAAATAATTCACACTTGATTTTTAAACTCATTAAATAATTGCTATATGATCATCTTTAAAGATATGTTCTGGAAAAATTTTTGTATGAAATAAAAGAATCCCAGATGTATTCTAACTAAACCTATGCATTTGAAATTAAAATTCTGGAATACGTGAATCAACTCCACAGTTTGATTCTATCACTTTGTCCATAGGAAGATTAGTAACATGGAGCAGGATGAAGTTAGGATTAGTTTAAGAGCACATTGTAAAGCTCTCTTTACTTTCATATGGAGGGTTAGCTCATACTCTAGACCACAGGTAATAAATTATTTTCTTGATTGCTCTGCATGTTTTTTCAATTAGGCTTAAATATGGCAGCTATAGAGGATTGAAACAATTCATTTTATAAAAAGTTCACACTGAGAACATATCATAACAATGTGAATATATGAGGGAAGTAGAAAGCCTGTCTCGAGTACAGGTATGGGTGGGATGGGGAGGAGGGAGATCTGGGAAATTGGTGGTGGGAATCTTGCACTGGTGAAGGGAGTGTTCTTTACATGACTGTAATCATACAACTACAATCATATTTGTAATCACGGTGTTTAAAGACAATTTAACAATAAAAAAAGTTCAAAGAGGCAAGATAACATTAGCACTGCAAGTTTTATTGATGTTATGTTAATGCAACTCAAATTTCTTTAGGTAATAAAATTACTTTTATTCTGTGACAAAACTTGAGATTCACAGCAAGATTTCCTATGCTCCAGCACAGAAATCGACACTTTAAGATGACTTTCCAGTGCTTGTCTGTTCAATATCCAAAGTGGAGTGCTAGACAAAACATGATGAGAAAATATAAAGGGTTATGTGTATTAAAAACTTAACTAAGGTACAAAATTTTATAAGTATTAATGGAAATAAATATCTGCATTTAGATATGCAAGTTGTTATAGTATATGTTGATGTTTATGAGTTATTTTTCACTTTAAACTAATACATCGTCCATCTTATCTAAATGTTTAAATTAATATCATATGCACCTTAGGCTGTATTTCCTAATTAACTATAATTATACATGAATATATTTTAAGGAATATTTTAGTAAATATGTTGCCATCGTGAGCATTATATCTTAAGAAACTTTTATATCAGAAATATTCTCTGCATTTTTAGCATCTTATATATAAGATAAAATGCCAAATCCCAATTGCTATAGAATTTGAATATAAGTAAAACTTCTTCACTAGAGATCTTTAACTTCCTTGCATGAATATAAGTATTCATGAATATTTTATTAGGCTATATAAAGAAAAATTAAAATACAAAACTTCAATCTATCTAGAAACACAGTACATAAAACTTTATTTACCTTATTTTCTTCAAGAATACAGTATAATAAAGCACAGAGTAACTGCTTAAGTAAATAGTTGATTAAACAAACGATATTCCAAATATCTATTAATTTCCTCACATAATTGCTCTCTCAGAGAAATGAGACAGAATTAAAAGTACTACTACTACTACTACTACTACTACTACTACTACTACTACTACTACTAGTACTATGAAATGTATTGTTATAGGAATAAATTCTAAATCATAAGGCTAGAAAACATATAGGTAGGTGCTCACTTGAAATTATCCAACCTGCATTCCATTCTATTCTTGGCTCTCATATGGTTTCCTAAGTATTTTCAGGACTGATTCTCAAAGACAGATCTAGGAGTTACCCTTAGTACCAATGGGTGTGTGTGCAAGGCAAATAAAAATAATAAAAATATATATATAATTTTAAATTACAGTAAAATAAAATCTTATATTTTCTAAGAAGAAAACTTTTAATATTCATTTAAATTTAAGGAGAGGTTTAAATAAATTCTAATTTATTGGCTCTAGTTCTCAGGAAAATCCTGATATAAGGATACATTTCTAAAACATGAGTTGTATGACTTTTAAAACTAATTCTGGAAATATTAAGTTCTACATTTTCATTTGGTAAAGCAAACCAAAAGTCAAATAAAGGAAAAATAACATACTTTTTTATTGTCTTAGACAACTAAATGTGCACCAAGTCACTTATTTCCTCTGAAGCCATAAATATCAAACTATAAGTTGTTATAGAATGCATGGGTTTAATGCATGGGTGCCATCTCCCACCTTGAACATATGTCATGTGGAACCCACCTTGAACATATATCATGTGGAACCAACTTAGACTCCAGGGAATTAGGCACCAACTGTCCAGCCGTGACTCCTGGATCCCAGACATAGAAATGACACAGTTCTACAGAACAGCTCCAGGAACCAAATCCTCTCCAGCGCATCCATAATGCTGCTCTGACACCAACATGCACCAGCTGTAAATTGGTATTCTGATAACGAGGAAATGGGAACAACTTGTAAGAGCAAGTTGTCCTTCCTCACCAGCCAATGATAAAACAAAATCAGAAGACTTGTCACCCTTTGAACTCTGCATAAGCCAAAATAGCTAACTACCGATGAATGGTTGTTACAACCATGAATGGACAATATGCATCCCGGGACCAACAACAACAACAAAAAGCTGTAGCCTAGGTGTGGGTCTACAATCTGTTCAACAAACAAGATCTCAAGTTCCAGAGGTCTGACTTAGACAATCGCAAATGAACCGGTCTTCCAGGAAACATAACGAAAGACTCTATCCCTGGCTCCATCCTAGGAGCAGCATAATGACCGAGACCACCAACTACAAAAGATGGATTAAAACAACACTGAAGAAGCAGAACTGGTAGAACCACAAAGAAAGACTTCATCATAAGCTCCATTCCTTGAGCTGTACAGACGCCAAGATCTCTAGATACAGAGGCCTGATTTTACCATCCATGATGAAGCAGAAGTCTTCCATACACCACAAAAGCACCAAGGGGAGAGTAAATGATCATGCAAGGAGTCTATAATTAATCCCATGACAGTATACTTCAAGGGTGGAGAAACCCTGTATCTCCTAGGCCAAGGGAATTCACTCTATAATGTCCCCAGTAGTTATTGTGCCTATGCAGGGGGGAAAAACAGGAAAAAAAAAAGACAAAATAATCTTTTTATTCACATATATATTGATTGATTGATTGATTATTTTATGACTTCTTTTTTTGGTGTAGATATTGAAGTTGATGTCTCCAATTTTATTTTATTTTATTTTATTTTATTTTATTTTATCTTTCTCTTTCTTTTTGCACTCCAGCATGGTTTGATTTCAGGACCGAGACTATTATGTGGTGCTTGTCTTTATTGCTATAGTACTCACTGGATATTTTATTTGATATTTCTTTCTGTTGTGTTGTGGTGTTTCAATTACCTTTTTCCTGTCCTCTCTCAAACTGAGGTTGAAAGCCTCTAGAAGGACTCTGCTCATTTTCAGTTTATTTGATTTTTTTACCCCATTCTATTGCTTTTCTTTCCTTCAAACAAATCCACATAACTCGAACTGTCTAGATACGCCTCTCAAATAGAGGAGGAAACAAGGGAGTGTACCAGGACCAAACAGATATATGATCACTAGTAGTAAGCTAGACACAGAGGGGACCACTTACTCTAGCAGCCCGGAGGGTAATGATGGGGGATATTGGTTGCAGGAAGGTAACGGGGATGGAGAGAGGACAAATTTGGTGATGAATATTCCCCTGATTCAATGTTAATGTGTAGCTAAAATAATACTGTGAAAGATATGTAAGCCAATATAGTCAAAATAAAAATTAAAAAAAAAGAGAAATATATACCTAAATTATACTGGTAAAGTTTGCTATTTCTGAGTCCTCAGAAAGTTGATATGATTACAAAGATGAATTATTAAATAGCATAGAGTGTTAAAAATTAATAAGTAAACTTTAAGAAAAGATATTTGTTCAAAGGCAAGAAATCAAATTATCCAGGTTTTTTTGGGATGAAGTGTCCTATATATATCTACTAGTCCTCTTTCTTCCATTACTCTTTTCAGAGCTAGTATGTTTTTGCTGATTTCTTCTTCTTGCACATATCCCTTGATTAGTACATAGTGTCATCTTTGTCCCTTACCACTTATCTGAGTATAAAGTTGGTGTCATCGATATTAATATGGCCACCCCAGCTTTTCTAAGGGTTTTGTTTGCTTGTATGATTTTCCTCCAGCCTTCAATTTTGAGTCTATGTTTGCTTTGACTACTCAAGTGTGTTTCTGTAGGCAGCAAAAGGTTGGATTCAACTTTTTTTACCCATTTTGTCACACTGTGTCGTTTAATTGGTGAGTTTAGTCCATTGACATTGAGAGAGATGACTGTCATAGGATTTAATGTCATCTTTGTAGATAAGTTTTCTGTATTTGTTGGTCTCTCCTGTCTTAAAGTAGACCTGTCAGTTTTTCCTTTAAGGCTGGTTTTTCATCTGTGAAGTTTTTGAGCTGTTGTTTATCTATGAAGCTATGTATCCTTCCTTCAAACCTGATCATGTGTCGGGCTGGGTGCAGTATTCTCGGTGAGGCATTCATTTCATTCAGTCTTGTCACAATATCACACCACGGTTTTCTGGCCTTGAGAGCTTCTTGTGACATATCTGCTGTAAGTCTTAGGGATGCTCCTGTGAATGTAATTTCCCTTTTTGATCTTGCTGCTTTCAGTATTCTATCTCTATCTATAGGATTCGTCATTGTAACAAGGATGTGTCATGGGGTGTTTTTCTCTGTGTCTCTTTTAGCTGGTACTGTTTGGACATGCAGGATTTGATTGCATGTAGTCTTTAACTCTGGGAGTATCTCTTTGATGATGTCTTTGACAGTTGATTCTTCCTGGAGATCTCCTTCCTGGGTTTCTGGGACTCTGATGATTCTTATGTTGTTTCTGTTGAGTTTATCAAAGACTTCTATTTTCATTTGTTTTCATTCCTTGAGTACTTTTTCCATTGCCTGATCGTTTGTCCTAAGGTTCTTGTCCAGTTTCTTCTGCTGTGTTGAGTTTTTCTGCAATTCATCTTCCAGTACTCTGATAGGCTTGAGTTCTCAGACAATGTTCCTCAGACATACAATCACATAAATTTTGAGAAAGGAGCAATAAATACTAAGTGGAGTAGGCAAAACCTCTTCAACAAGTGGTGCTGGCAGAACTGGTTAGCCACTTGCAAAAAAGCGAACATAGACCCGCAGTTAATATCATGTACAAAGGTAAAATCCAAATTGATTAAAGACCTTGATATCAGACCTGAAACCATAAGGTATATAGAACAACACATTGGTAAAACACTCCATGACATTGAGAGCAAAGGCATCTTTAAGGAGGAAACTGAACTTTCAAACAAGTGGAAGCAGAGATCAACAGATGGGAATACATTAAGCTGAGAAGCTTCTGCACCTCAAAAGAAATATTGCCCAGGACACAAGAGCCACCAACCGTGTGGGAAAAACTATTCACCCAACACCCATCAGATAAGGGGCTAATATCCAAAATATACAGGGCACTGACAGAACTTTACAAGAAAAAAAAAACAAAACATCTAATCCCATCAAATCATGGGGAGAAGAAATGAATAGACATTTGATAAAAAAGAAATACAAATGGCCAAAAGGCACATGAAAAAATTCTCCTCATCACTAATCATTGTTGCAATTCAGCCCCTGAAGAGGTTGACTGATGAAGGAATGGAGGATGAGGTCTTGCCCCTCCAGCTCGGAGCACGCATCTGCCACCCTGTCTAGCCGACGGTTCTGAGGTGAAACAGCGGGTAAATAGCTCGCAGAGAGTCAGGCTTGTGGAAATATTAGCTTTATTCAGTGGACAAGACTGAAGTCCAAAGACTCAGCATAAGTTCCAGCCAAAAGCCTCTTGCCATCCACAGACCCTTGTTTTTATCCCCCTACCACCCAGTGGTGGGATCAGATACCACCCAATGGTGGAAGTAGAATCAGGTACCACCCTAGGGTGGGGGCAGAATGCCAGGTCACAGTCTAGGGTAGGGCACAATCACTGATCAGGGTAGGATCAGTAACATAATAATCCCCTAAATATTTACATACATAACAATTCCCCAGTTTGTTTTTAGTAAACAAACAATATTGTCTACAATTATTAAAGGAAAAACTAGTCAATAATAAAAGAGTGGCTGTTTGCATAAGTGCATCACAAGAAAATGTAAAGAAAAACTTCTAACCTAAACACAGGGTGCCCTTCCCTTAATATAAATAAATGATAATAGGCTTTTGCAATCCTGACTACACATTTAGCCAAAGGCAGGTAATATTTTCATAGCAACAACGCAATAAAGTGAAAATTAACATACAGCACGAGCAAACCGTCTATGGAAGTAAACCATGTAGTGATAGCAGCGTGGGACAAAACAGCATCTGGACTTATGGTTTTAGGTGAAGGGTAGTTTACACATAGTTGATTATGAGATAAGTTTTAGTTAGTTAGTGGTTTTAAAAATTTTAAAAAAGGGAGGTAATACAGCTTAGCCCAACTAAAAGATCTGATTTCTAACTGCCTGCATCTTTGTCTTGATTAAGTCATTTTCTTTATAATTTAATGTGCTTTATTGTTTTTCATAGTTAATGTTTCCATTGGTATAATGTTTTGCTGTGTGTATTTTAATGTACTTAGCCTGTTTTTTAAAATGTACGTTCTGTGATTATGCTTTTGTGCTTGTGTTTAGGGAAGGTTTTTTAGAAACAAAAGTTCCCCAATATAGTTTAAAAGTATAGGAACATGAAAGTTCTGGAATATTGCTTGGTAAAAATGCATTAAGAGAATTTTAAGTTACAGGTGTATAGAATATTTTGCAGAAATGTTATGTTTTTAAAAAGGGCTCGTATGTTAATTTTCACTTTATTACATTGTTGCTTTGGAAATATTACCCACCTTTGTCTAAAGGCAGGGTCAGGATTACAAAAGCTTCATTTTTATTTCAGAGAAGGGGGAGATATGACTCCACCTAGAAATCTAGGTGTATCTACCTGAGACCCGCCCATTTCTGGGAGGGGTCTTGGGAACCGGATATTATGTGTAACCTTACCTGCAAGACCCCTCACATTCTGGGGAGTGGTCCTGGAAGGTTATATAAGGCCTTTGACCCAGGGGATTAGGCCCTTTTTGGCCCTTTTGGTCTTTTGCCAGCATGCAGGTCAAAGGGAAGATGGCTGAAAGGAGTTAAGACGCAGGACTAGCTAAGAAAGGCTGAATGCTCAATTGGTTATGATATAGGCCACACATGTGGTGGATAGGGTGTGAATAAAAATGATACTTCCTGATGCCTGTCTGAGTGAATTTGATTCCTGCCGCAACCACCTGAAGATGATGATCTGATGGTTAATGGAGAATGGAGCCACATGGTCCTGAGCCTAAGGAAAAAGGCCTCCATCCACCATCCAAGTCCATTTTAAGGGCTTAATGCAACAATCATCAGGGAGATGCAAATCAAAACAACAATGAGATACCATCTCACACCACAGAGATTGGCATAAGTCACAAAGAAAGAGAACAATCAGTGTTGAAGGGGATGTGGAGAGAAAGGAACTCTTATCCACTGCTGGTGGGAATACTGTCTAGTCCAACCTCTATGGAAAGCAATATGGATATTCCTCCATAATCTGGAAATTGATCTCCCAGCTATTTCACTTCTCCAGTGCTGTGGAGTTGGGAATAAATAGCTTGAGGGACAGGAGAGAGGGGTCCTTCTGTGAAAGCTGCTGGCTGCAGGAGGATTCTCTGGCTCTCCTTGCCCGATCTTTTAAACCCTATCCTTTTTGTCTGTGTGGATTATTATTTGCTGCGGATAAATATTACCAAGGTCTTCCCCCGAAAGGGGACAAGGGGATGGGAAGTAATTTCTCATTCTGGGGACTGTTCTTGGATTCACAAATTCCCAGCAAAGTTAACAGCGAAGATACATTGCACAATTCTTTGTATATACTCGTCTAAATTATCTAAAAAAAATGAAACTTAAAACATATCTCAGGCTTTTATTAATAGGCATTTTAAAATTTTCCTATGGGTTTAGCAATTGGGAGCTATTTAATACTGCTATATAGTGAGAAAGTTGGAAAATATTAGCAATATTTTAGTATTCATTTTTCACTGTAAAAATGAATATATATATATTTGAAAAGACAACTAAAATGTTTTTCTATATCGAACGCTCTCTACCTGCTCTATTTGTAAAAGCTCAAGACACTCAATCAGCTAAGAATACATACATACAATATAGAAAATTGAATTTTTCCCTTGGGTAAAAGCACAATAATAATTCAAGATATAAATACTACCAGGACTGGGTCAGAAAAGTTTAAATAGGGGCCGGAGAGATAGCATGAAGGTAAGGCATTTGCCTTTCAGGCAGAAGAATGGCGGTTAGAATCTTGGCATCCTATAAGGTCCCTTGAGCCTGCCAGGGGCAATTTCTGAGCATAGAGCCAAGAGTAACCAGTGAGCATTTCCGGGTGTGACCCAAAAACCAAAAAAAAAAAAAAAACGAAAAAAGAAAGAAAGAAAGAAAGAAAGAAAGAAAGAAAGAAAGAAAGAAAGAAAGAAAGAAAGAAAGAAAGAAAGAAAGAAAGAAAGAAAGAAAGAAAGAAAGAAAGAAAGAAAGAAAGAAAGAAAGAAAGAAAGAAAGAAAGAAAGAAAGAAAGAAAGAAAGAAAGAAAGAAAGAAAGAAAGAAAGAAAAAGAAAAGTTTAAATAAACCTTTACTTTTTTTTAGGATCTGTATTTAATTGTACTAAAATATGTAGCTTGTTATAAAATTTGGAAATCAAATTCAGGTCCTACCACAGGATAAATATGCTCTACTATTTGAGTTGAATCCTTGGCTCCATCTGAATTTCTTTGGGCCATAAGTGGAAGAAATTCAAAATACCTTGGAGCAGGAGAGATAGCATGGAGGTAGGGCATTTGCCTTGCATGCAGAAGGGCGGTGGTTTGAATCCCAGCATCTTATATGGTCCCCCAAGCCTGCCAGGAGTGATTTCTGAGCATATAGCCAGGAGGAACCCCTGAGCACTACCGGGGGTGACTCCCTCTTCCCGACCACCCTATTCGGCAAATTATTAGTGAGTATCAGCAGCTTAATCATAAAACTCTTCATGACCTCTTTAATGCTGAGCCACTGTTGGAATATAGCTAATAGAGATGCAGGATCAGACCCCCCCAGATCAGATTTATGAACAGCTAGCTGATCAGGGTAGTTTTGCCCCTGAAGACAGACAGCAGCACCTATCCCCTGGCTCCTGGGCCCAGACGGTTACTGCTCTACTGGGAGCATGGAAAGTGATCCCCTTTAAGGGGTCTGTGACCACTCCTATTGCTCAGGTTACCCAAGGTGCCCAGGAAGATTACAGTGAGTTTATCAGCTGCCTGATGATATCATACTTCAGAGTGGAGACTTCTTCTACAGTGCTCATTAACCATTTTACTTGAAAATTTTTTTGTTTTTGTTTTTGGGCCACACCCATTTGATGCTCAGGGGTTACTCCTGGCTAAGCGCTCAGAAATTGCCCCTGGCTTGGGGGGACCATATGAAACACTGAGGGATCGAACTGCGGTCCTTCCTTGGCTAGTGCTTGCAAGGCAGACACCTTACCTCTAGCACCACCTCACCAGCCCCTGAAATTTTTAAACTGCTTACTAACCATTTTACTTAATGTTTTAAACTTCAAATTAGGATTGTTTTAAAAATGTTAAAATTTCAATGATTAAACACAAGGGCATAAACTATCCCTATTAAAGGTATGAAAAACTGACTTTAAAAAACAAACAATTGTTCCTACTTTGAAGACTTCAAGTGAATAATTTGTAAAAAATATTATATACCAAATTAACAAAATGTTTAGATCATTATAAAATATAGTTAACGACACTTGATGCATTTCCACACCTAGAGCTTAAGACCAAAATTATATTTGATACTTGTTGTCAACCTGCTTATAAAATTTAGTTATTTTTATAATATTAACAATATAATTATAAAGTGGCTAACCACAACATTTTTCATATACTTTTAAGGTCAAAATAATTTTCTAATAGAAATATAAAAGATTCAAATTTTAACATTTTTTGTGTTCGTTTGAATTTTAAAACACCAAGAGTTTTATTTTTTTACTAGAAATTTTATTACAAGTGATAGAGTTGTTATCTTGCTCTAAAATTCCTGATGCATAAACAAAAAAAGTTTAGTGCCCTTATCTCCCTGTTACTCTTTCTCCTTAGAGAATTTTTAACACTTACAGACCTGAATTTAGAAGGTTTTCTAAATTCCAATATTTTAATAATTACTTTACACCACCCAATGCACAAAGCTTAATTATACAAATGCTTTTCAAAGCCTTATTCATTTTTGAGATTTCAATTAATTTTTTCACAACTTGGTCAGTCTGGTCACTTAGCAGCTGACAGACTGTGGCTTCCTGCAACTAAAATCATGTGTTAAAAATTACGTGTTAGGCTTGCTTTGTCCTTCTGGGAACATGGCAGAGGGTGTAGGGGATCGTAAACCCCAGATTTCTCAATGGCCATCAGGGATAATTTTCCCTGGAGAAATTCTAGACTTTGCAATCATCCAGCTTTCCTGCCATGTGCTAAGTAAGGCCAGAAAAATATGGACATGTGGCTAGAGAGAGAAACATCAAGGTTTAAGAAAATAACTAAGACTAATAAGAATCATTAAGGTTCAGTTTAAAAGTTTTATAAAATTGGCGATTGTTAATTATAAAATTCTTTGAAGTCTAAAGTCTGGCAGAAGTCAGTAATCATTCCCCTGGTATTCAGAAATAATTTGTGTAATGTAAATTGCTAGTGTCTTCTGCCTGTAAACCAAGGCCAGAAGACTAAGTAAACTGTTTTTATATGAAGAATTAAATTTATGGAAAATTTTATTGTAAAAAAAAAAACTCAAGTAATCTTTTGCCTCCTGCCAAGCCATTTTCTCACAGACCTCCTGCAGACGTGCTTTCATCCACCTTGAAAGAGTCTGCCACCTCTGTGTTACCCACCCACTGTTCCAGTCCTTCACTTCACCATTCCTGCTAGACCTGTTTCTGATTGACCCTGCCTAAGGGAAATGCTGGATTTGCTACTCTGCCCAGCAATCCTTCTACAGAAACCCTTCTATGAAGGAATTGCTACCTTTGGCATGCCCGCTGCCACCAACAACCCTGCTGACCTTCGATGGGGAGCTGAGTCGCATCTAGGCATAACTTTAAGTCAGGTCATGGGGGTGAGACTTTGCTTACTTGAACTGCATATGAGACCCCTGTCCAACTATTGGACATTTGCAACCAAACTATTGTTGTTACCAACTCTTCTATCTTTATTCAAGCCCCCAACTCCACTTATTTTGCTTGCTCCACTGGACTTTATCCCCATATTGTTACTGAGATGTTTCTCTGCTTATCGTGATTACTGTGTTTTAGTTTTGTTAATGCCTAGATTAATCATTAGAACTGTTGATGATTTGCTTTGGGATAAGAAGATTCCTATGTTTAGACATAAGGTGAACCTATTACTGCTATTACTCTTGCTGTTGTTTTGGGTTTGAGTTTTGCTGGAGCAGGAACTGTTGTTACTTCTTTCTTTCTTTCTGAAAGAGGGGGAATAATGTACTGCCCTTAAGGAAGAGTGTTGCTTTTTTAAAGATAAATTAGGAACGGTTAATGACAGCATTAATAAGGTACAGCAAAGCCTAGAGGAAAGAGAAAGAGGCAAAGAGAGCAAAGTGAATCCTGGTAACAGAATTGGTTTTCAACGTCTTCCTGGCTCTCAACCTTACTCCCTAGCTTGCTGGAACCATTCATAGGATTTCTGCTGCTCATTTCTTTTGGCCCTTGGGCATTTCTTAAATTAACAGATTTTGTTAAAACTCAGGTTGACTCTGCCACCAAAAAGACAATAGCTGTCCATTACCAACTTCTGGAGGTATCAGAGCCACTGGACATTGACTTTATTGATCCTGCTTCTGTTGGGATTTTAAGCCCTGAAAGACTTCCACAGGATGCCCTGCAGTTTGAAAAGCTAATCAGACCATTCTTGTGGTTCCAACTTTGGAGCTGCCAAAGGCAGGAATAGCTAGGTGCCAGGAGTCAGAGTCACACTCCCGCATATAATTAATGATTAGGCAGAACGAAATTATTTCTTTGTTTTGAGTGTTGATGCTGAGAGCCCACTGGGTAGCCTAAGGCAGGCTCTCCACCCATCTTTTCTTTTACACACAGAAGGGGAACATGCCAGAGACCAAACCCTAATATGGAATTCAGCAGGACAAACTAGTCTTATGTGGCCTGAGTATGTAATCTAGCTATGTAACCTAAGGCTATGTGGTATTTCTTGGGGCTACCCAAGTAGCATACATTCCAGGAAGCTTGTGACATTCTTGAAACTTCACTAACCTTGAGATGTTCCTGTGCTCCTTATGTATAGATGGTATGTAAAAATTGCCTGTAAGATAACTTCTGTAATGTGGGCTGTTTTATCCTGCTCTCTCTCCACCCCCTGTAAAATCGTGCTTAAAAAGAGCCTGTACTGGTCAATAAACTGGAGCCTTGACAAGCCTCGTGTTGATTGGTCCCCTTCTTTCTCCCCATTCTCTTTTCTGGCTGGGACCCCTCTATACCCACGAATAACCTGTCCTGCAGGCCAGGACAGTTCCCCAATACAGGGACCAGAGAGGTGGCGCTAGAGGTAAGGTGTCCGCCTTGCAAGTGCTAGCCTAGGATGGACCATGGTTCGATCCCCTTGTATCCCATATGGTCCCCCCCCCCAAGCCGGGGCGATTTCTGAGCACATAGCCAGGAGTAACCCCTGAGTATCAAATGGGTGTGGTCCCAAAACACAAAACAAACAAAAACTTGTTCCCCAATAGAGATGTAAAGAAATAAGAATGCAAGTGTGTGTATCAAATATAAAAAATAGAAAGAATATAGGTAATGGCTAGTTGATATTTCCTGGTTATATTTATTCTATTTTTCCACATTCAGGAAAATTTTGTAGTGATTTTAGAATACATGATTTTTCTTCCAAAGAATTTTATGTGCATGCAAATATATGTGTAATATACATACAATCACACACATCTATGTGGGGGCGTGTTGAGGGCCCACTTAGCTCTGTGTCCAGGGATCATTTATGGCAGTGCTCCCTAAAGGAATCATATAGGGTTAAAATTATGTGCTATAGATATAAGCAAGGTTGACTGCTTGTAAGAGAAACTCCTTACCTGTTGTGCTATTTCTCTGGCCTCTAAGAAAGTTTTATATTTTAACCAGTATGAAATGTACTAGCTGCTTATTAATTTCTCACAGCATTAATTTTGCTAGGTATATATGAATATATATATAAGTATATATGAATATATATGTACATATATATAGCTCTGTAGTCTAATGTTGATTTTTAGGTTATAGTAAAAATATATTTTTATACTGAAGATTTTTTTTCTTAGTGTGTCCTCCAGTAACTCAAAGATTGAAGTGAATAAAAAATTGCTTCTAGCATTTCTTAATTGGGGCTACTTCTGTGAACCCAGTAATAAGTGGTTGATTAAATTTCTGCTCAGCATTTTGCTATTTATTACTTTTAATTTTAATCTTCTACTTAGTTTACTCTTTCCTTTCTTTCCTTTCCTTACATCCTTCCTTCTTCACTTCCTTTTCCACTCTTCCTCTACCCCCTCACTTTCTCCTCAAGCTCATTTTTTTTACATTTAAAGATAATGAATTAACCAGTTATATTAAAGCAAAATTTTATAGATGTTTTATTCATTAAAGTACTTTTATTCTCTCAAGAACTTTATTTATGTTCTATCTAATTTGGTAGATTAAACTTGATCCCACTATCTTATGTTTTAACTTGTGCTAAATAAAGATTGCTGCTGCTTTTATGGGTTTTCTATACTGTGTGGAAAGGGGTGGGGTTGTTAAGGAAAATGTGTATGAAAATCACCTTTCAAACTTCTGATTTCTTTGATCCTCAAATCCTACCTTAGAGTTTCTTTTTCTAAATGCTTTTAAATAGTTACATAACTTTTATAGCTTTTATTATAACTTTCATTTTGTTTTGTGGTGGCAAATTACTTAGTTTAAACCAGAACCAAAAGTTTAAATTAGTCATTATTTGTAATTATTACCCTTTTATACATATTATTTTTTGTGTAGGAATATTAACCCACACATAATTTTAATGAAAATTTAGATCTTTTAATGACAAGTTCATTTATTTTTTACTTATACCTCAAATGTTTGTAATATTTATCATTAGGGTACTATCAGCATGTAAAATCTGCTATTATAAAAATACCATTTTATGCAGATACAGAGAGAAAGTGGCGCTCATTTATTGTTCGTGGGAATATCTACTGGACCAGTCTTTTCTAGTAATAATATGTACATTCCTCCCCAAACTAGAAATTGGGCTTTCAGATGACACAGCAATAACACTCCTGGGAATAAACCCTCAAAGGCCAAAAAAACACAATGTTTAAAAGCATCTGAACTTCCATATTTATTGTAGCACTCTTCATAATAGCTGAAATCTGAAAACAACCCAAGTGCTAGAAAACAGATGAGTAGATAAATAAAATACCTACGTCTACACAATGGAATGATATACAGCTGATAGAAAAAAAGTCATGAAATTTGCTGAGTAAAATGAGTGAGAGGATACAGGCACAAAATGATCCAACTTACTTGTGAAATATTAAAAATATGAGAATAACACATACTCAAAAACAATAGAAACAATGGTCAGGAGTTCCACAAAGTGTGTTGGGGGGAGCATGCAACTAGGACAGAAAATGAACCACTATGACAATGATGGTTTAAAATGATCACTCTACACATGAACTTGGTGCTGAAAAATAATGTGATATTCAGGACAATCTTTCAGTAACAATATTACAAAAAGCAGTTCTTAAAAAGCAAAAAGAAAGAAAGAAAACGAAAACTGCCACAGTGGAGAGGAACTGGGATATTGGTGGTGAGAAATGTGTACTGGTGAAGAAATGTGTGTCGAAGATTGTGTGACTGAAATTTAATCCTGAATAAACATGTAACCATATACTCAAGGTATTTTAATTAAAATTTTAAATCAAATGCCATTTTATTACTTTTATGATATTTTATAATCTTCCTATTTATGTTAGACATATTGACAATCAAACATACTGTGCATGTCTAGGTATATTTATATACACCTATATTTTTATTTAAGTATGGTAGAGTTCTATTTACATAAAATTTATATCAAGCATATTATCTAAAGGTTCTATTATTTTTGTGATTGAATATACTCAAAATGTAACTATCATACATGTTTGATTTAAGGAGAGGTCTTAGGGCAGCAGCAAATCTAAATAGTTATCTGAATATCAAAATTGCTAAAATTACTAATTATCTCTATGAATAGTATTTTTTCTTTTTATATTTTATTCACTCATGTAAAAATTAATAGCTATAATAAAACTATAAAAGTAATAATGATGATTTGGGTGCTAAAATAATTTTTATAGTTCTAGAAGAGCAAATTCTATCTCATCCATGATCATTTCCTTAAATTATATGCTTTAAAGTGGCACTTAGTGTTTTAAAAAAGAAAGTGTATTTTGAGAGAATTTCATCCTAAAAATACATTTGCCTCAATTAGAAAACTTGAGTTCTCATTCTCCTGCTCATTTAGCTTAATGAATGCCATTAGTATGGGTTGTTGATCATAATGGATAAGATATGCACACTTTCTCTCTCCTTTATGTTTCCTACCCCAGAAAAAAAGTTTTCCACACAGACTGGATTTATGGTAACATAAGTCTGGTGAAACAAATTCATTTTGAAATAATTCTGATGAATGGTTCTCAGATTTATATCATTGCTTTCTAATACTTTAATAAAATAAATTCAAGCTTTTTAATGAGAGAAGATAAAATATATTGGAAGAGCTGGACAAATTTTATAGTGGGAGAAAAATTTCCTTGGACACAGGTTAGAAGTCTGGCATCCAATATGGTTCCTGATCCCTCTAAGAATGATGCCTGAGTACATAGCTGAGAGTAAGGCCTGAGTATGCCATTTGACCCAAGACAAAGAAAAATATCATCTCTGATGATATTAGAAGTCAGTAACAATATGGTGCCAGTTGTACAATTCAAGAATATTATTTTAAATACAATTTATCCTCCTAATCAATAGTTTTGCCTTAGGATATAGTCTCATTATTCACAGGCCAAGTTAAGTGCAATTATATTACATCAACATCTTAATAAGAGTCTCTTTATACTTTTTCATCATCTTCCTTAGAAAATAGTTAGAAGTATATAACTAAACATTTTATTCCATTACCTTTAACAATTTCTTTAGCATATATTGAATCAGAGATTCATAATGATAGGCAAAGTCTTTTTGTGGAAATTCATTCTATAATGACTTTGACTTGTTAAAATTGATTAGCTAGAATTGCTTGAATTGATTCTTCAAAATATTACTTATATGTATTTTATTATAGTTTTATAGAAGGATTAATATGTGTGAATATATAATTTTATTATGCCTGTTTTTTACAACCATACCTTTTCTATTAATTTTATGTAATATCTATTAATACATTGTTAATTCATATCAATAGCTATACCCATGTCTTTTATATAAGTACTATTAAAGGTACTGCAGAGGCATAAAATCCTATGACTTCCATTTGAAGACCTCAGGACTGGAAGCCCTGAAAGTGGGAGGAAGAAGGTCAATATTCTAGATCCACTTGCAGATAAAGACTAACGGAATTCTCCTTCCTTTTGTTTAGACACTTTATAAACTGAATAAGCCACACCCTCACATTGCTAAGAAGAGAGCAGTCTGCTTTTCAAATGCTAATCTCATCAGAGAACACTCAGCAATAATGCTTAGTCAGTTATCTATTCATTTCATGACCCAATCTACTTCTCATAAACAGTTAATTAAACCATTGCCTCTTCAGAAAATCTTCTGCTGCCAATATATCAATCTCACTATATATCATCATTCAGCATTAATATTCTCTTCTGGATTCTATATCTGCATCTTGCCACTTTAATCCTTAATGTTCCCATTGCTCATGATATAATAGCTATTTATTTAAATGTAAGTTTCCTGTACTAGAATAAAATCACATAGAGAAAATTTGGTTCCCTTTGTCTATCATTATTTTCTTATTTCTATCCCTTATTCTATCTTTAGGCTTTAACATGATGCCTGCCCCCAGATGAGTTCTTCAGTAAATGTGAAATTAAATAAAAACATGTCATCAACTATACAATAGTTCCATAAATTTTTGATCCTTATACTTATTTGTAAATCACAGTAAAGAGTACTGGTATTAAAAATACTTTCCCCATTAATTTATTTGCTTTGTTTTACTCCTGGCTTGGAATTACTCCTGGTTCAGAAATATCTCCTGGCTTGGTGGACACATATGGGAAACAAGGAAATCGAACTGTGGTCCGTCCTAAACTAGCACATGCAAGGCAGATAACTTACACTTGTGCTACCGCTCCAGCCCCTATTTGCTTTGTTTTGAAATTTTTATGTGGCAATAAATAAATTTTAAGTAAATCTTCCCATCTTATTTCCAGAATAATTAATTACTAATAAATTGTATTGACTTTGCCATATTTCTGTCCAACCACATGTTTCTTGCTTGTTTTAATCTCCTTCTTTCTCAACCCCCACCCCAGGTTGGTTGAAGGAAAAATGTGCAAAGGCTGTGAATTATGACTCTGTTCAGAGAACTTTACCTCATTCATTCTGAAAATAATTTCAGGAGGAGATGAGCAAAGAAGTAAAACAATCTCTAAGGAATGAGAGAGAGAAAGAGAGAAAGAAAAAATGATTTTCAAGACAGATCATGGACTTATTCAGAGTTGAATGTATTCAGGACATATCTCAGCATTAAGTAGTCTTCAGTGTGCAATGCAGGACCAGTGCACAGCAAGAGGCAACGGACAACATCCTGGTCCACATGTGAAAAAGGTGGAACCTGAGCACTGTGAGAAGAGAGAATGAGTGACTGCTCAGCAGCTGTGCATTTCGTCTAATCAAAGATCCCCAGAACACCATATAAGAAACACCACCACAATGCCAAGGTAAAAATGTGGAACTAACACAGAACACTACCATGCTCAGTGAATGAAGATGGTAGTTCAAAAGACCCAACTAGCACCAGCCACCTATATAGTATCTTTATTATATTTGATAAGGACTTTATCATAAGGGTAAGGAAACTATGGAATGAACAGAAGAAGAAAAAACAGTAAGAAAAAACAACCACAGGCTGGAGAGATAGCACAGCGGTAGTGCGTTTACCTTGTACGCAGTTGATTGGAGCAGATGGTGGTTCAAATCCTGGCACTCCATACGGTCCCATGTGCCTGCCAAGAGCGATTTCTGAGTGCAGAGCCAGAACTAATCCCTGAGCGCCATTGGATGTGACCCAAAAACAAAAACAAACAAACAAAAAAAGAATAAAACCAACCAGATAGTATATGAGAATAGAAATGAGAAACATTTAAACAGAAATTACAGGATTAAAAAAACTTGATAGGTGAAATAAAAAAAAACCTCACTGGAAAGCCTCCCAATTAGAGGGGGCGGTAATGGAAGCACCAAGACCAAACAGTTATAAGACCACTAAGTAATAAACTAGACACACATTCTAGCAGCCCCTGGGGGGAGAGTGGAGGATATGAGAGGCAGGATGGGAGCGAATGTGGGAGGACAATTCAGTGGTGGGAATTCCCCTGATTCAATGTAAATATGTACCTGGAATATTACTGTGAATGATATGTAAACCACTATAATTAAAATAAAAATTATATTTAAAAAGTGAACAGACAAAAATAGACTCAGATAAATTCACCAGTAAGAACATGCAAATCATTAGGGTCTCAGAGAGGTAGGAAGAAAACCCTTATAAAGAATAAAGAGTCAAAAAAATTATTGCTGAGGAGTTTTCAGAGATGAAGAGTGCATGCACCCACTTCATGGACACATGAAGAGCATCAGTTAAAAGTGACCCAAATAAACATACCCTATGGCGTATTCTTGTTACAATGATGAAAATCAAAAATAGAGATAGAATATTAAAAGCAGCAATATAAAATGGAAAATTATATTTAAAGAATCATCCTTAAGCTTTATAGCATATTTATCACAAGTTACCCTTCAAACCTGAAGGCAGTGTTTAAATATAGTAAAAAAATAAAATTAATACCTTGCCAAAAATATGATCGTTCACTCAGGAAGGCTTTCATTCAGGTTTGAAGGAAGGATATACTACTTCATTGGTAAATTACAACTTAGAAACTTTGCAGTTATAAAACTCATTAAAAGAAGAACTGAAAAGTAAATTTTAAAGCAATACAGATTCCACATACACAATAAACTTCAATAAAAGGTGGCACAGAACCCCAGAATAATATTTTTATCTCAATTTTAATGGGATCCATTCACTAGTCTTATGAGACACAGAGTGGCAAAATGAATGAGATAATTGAAACCAACCTTTTGCTGCCTTCAGAAAACACATTTGGATATTCAAAGCAAAGATGGTGTTAAAATAATAGTAAAAGGACACTCCTTCAAGCAAGAACCTCTCTTTTTAAAGCTGGAGTAACCATACTAATATCAGACGGCACAAAGTTTAGGCTTAAAAGGTTATAAGAAACAGAGGCAGGCATTCCTCAATAAAAAAAAAAAAGGATGTGTATTTCAGGAAGAAATCACACTCCTAAACACATATGTCCACAATAAGGACCAGCAAAATATTAAAACAACTGCTAATATATTTTCAAAAAGGCCTCAATATCAACATAATAATAGTGAGACACTTTAATAGCACCTGTCACCTCTTGACAGATCAACCTGGCTAAAACTCAATATACTGGCTTTGAAGTAAAAAATGGAGGAGACTGGCTTAGTAGATACATATAGGTCTTTTCATCCCCATAAAACTAAATACACATTTGTCTCCAATGCTCATGCAACATTCTCCAAGACAGACCACATGCTGTGACATAAAAAATACCTACATAAAGATAAGAGGATATAAATTGTATTAACTATCTTCTCAGACCATGAAGCACTGAAAATAGAAGTGAATTACAAATATAAACAGAGAAAAAACTTTAACACCTATAATTAAACAGCTCATTACTTAACAATCAGTTCTGTCAGAGATGAAATCAAAGAGGAAATCAAAATTTTTCTGGAAATGAGAATAAAGCATGAATTATTAATAATTTTGAGACATAAAAATCAGTTTTATGTAGAAAATTTATAGTTCATAAGCATTTAATCAGGAAGGAAGACAGGGCCTACACAGATAATTTAAAGGGACAACTTAAGAATTTGGAAAAAGACCAATAAAATGAGCCCAAAATAGGCAGGTACAAGGGAATAATAAAACTTAGAGTAGAAATTAAAGAACCAGATACCCAAAAATACAACCCAAAGGATCAATGAAAGCAAAATTTGGCTCTTTGAAAAAAAAAAAAAAACAAGATTGATAACTATTAGCAATACTCACAAAGAAAAAGAGAAATAGAATTAACAGAAATGAAAGTGAAAAGGGAAATGTTAACACAGATACTACAGAAATACAAAGGGGAATCAGAGTTTACTTTGAGAATCTGCCACAAAACTAGAGAACCTGAAAAAAATTAATAAATTTTTGGACTCCTAAAACCTCCTCAGGTTGAACTTATATAATTCTGGAATACCAGAATGGTACAATCAATCACTCTTGAGGAAATTGAAAAGGTAATCAAAAGACTTCCTAAAAACAAAAGCCTAGGCCAAGATTATTTCACTAGTGAATTCTCTCAAACCTATAAAGAGGTCCTATTGCAAATTCTTTTTAGTATCATCCAAGAAGTTAAAGCAACAGAAACATTCCCAAATAGTTTCTATGAACCTAAGGTCACGCTGATACCATAAACGGAGAACTACATAGGAAAAGAAAACTACAGACTGATATTCCTGATGAAAAAATATGCAAAAATATATGACAAAATTCTAACAAATATAATCCAACAGCTCTTCAAAAAGTTTACACACTGTAATCAATTAGAATTTATTCTAGAGATGCAATGATGGTTTAACATATGCACGTAAATTACTATAATACATCATACCAATAAAGGAAAAAATTAAATCATATGATCATATTGGTAGATGCAGAGAAAACATTTGATAAGGTTCAGCATGATATCATGATAAAAACTCTCCACAAGAAGGGAATTGAAGGACTTTTCTCAATATAGTCAAGGCCATTTACCACAAACTAATAGCAAACATATTCATTCCAAAATAAACTAAAAAGTCTTTCCTTTGTTATCTGGTATATACCAAATTTCCTCCCTCTCACTACTTCTAATCAGTATTGGAACTACTTGCTATAGCAATTAGGCAAGAAAAATATAACAAGAACATCCAAACAGAAAGGAAGAAGTGAAGCTCTCACTGTAGATGACACAATTATATACTTAGAAAATCCTAAAGTTTTTATAAGTAATATATTTGTACAGAAAAATGAAGGCTACAGTTATAATATAATTTAATCCATAGCTTTTCAATATAAAAATAATGAAAGAGAAGAAAGAAATATTTTTAAAAATTCTATTCAAAATTGAGCCTCAGAAAATCAAGTACCTTAAAGACTCTATAGACCTATAGAAAGACAACTACAAAACATGCTTCAAGAAATAAAAGAGCACACAATGAAATATATATATACCCTGCTCATGGATTGGGAGGATTGATAAAATTAAAATGGCATTTTTAAATGCTTCCCAGAACATTATGCAGATTTAATAATATCCCTTTAAGAACACCATGACATTTTTCAAAGAAGTAGATAAAATACTCTTGAAATTTGTTTGGAACAGTAATTGTCTAGGGATAGTTAAAGCAATCATTGAGAAAAAGGAGATGGAAGGCATCACTTTCCAGAGCTTTAAAATGTAACATAAAGCAGTAGTCATTAAAACAGCATGTATTGGAATAAAGATATACCCTTAGATCATTAAAATTGATTTGAGTATTCTAGACTGATCCAAGATCTACAATCATTTAATCTTTGATAAAAGGGAAAAAATACACAATAAGCAAGAAAAGCCTTTCAACAATTTTTTTTCTGAGAAAACTGTTCAAATACATGCAGAAAAGTGTTCTCAGGCCTCTAACACGAAGCAAAAAGGTAAAATAAAAACATATTAAAGACCTTAATATCAGACCTGAAACCACAGAAAAAACATAGGCAGAACATAAAAGCTAAGTGTATCATCTTCAAGAATAATACTGTACTGGCCAATGAAGGAATGCAGTACCTCCCATATTCCTTTTATAAAGCATTTTATAAAGCATTATGTATATTTTCTAAGTGAAAAAAAATTATATGAGAAGGAAAGAAAATAGTATTGTCTTCTCTAAGTACAGTCTGAATTTCAGAAGACATATAAGAGGAAGAAATGGGCAAAAAAGGAGTGGAACCCAATAAAGGCTGTTAAAATTTTGTTTCCAAAAGTTTTAAGTAACAATAGTTGAAGTGTCAACCAATTGTAATTTAGACACTTTGTTGTGCTATAGTTCTCAACAAATCTTTTGAAAATCCAAAACATTTCCAAGGCAATTATTATTGATATTTTACAGAATTTGTCACTGAACATTATACTTTACATTCAAAGATATGATATTGCATATACAAATAAGTTTTGGTGTTCAGAGAATGAAGGAAATAATACAAGAATGCTATTGATAATTTATTTTATTTTCTAAAAATTTTGTTTTGTTTTATTTATAAAGCTGGAAATGATGTTTCTAGAATATATGGTTCCAATACCACAAGTTCTACCAGATCATCTACTTCATTCCACTGTTGCCTTATTGTTGTATTGCTGATCTCAAACCATTTCTTTGCTCTATTTTGTCCTCCTCATCAATTCTTTAGGCCCGTGCACAGATTGTATTAATATGGGACATTTCTAATTTCTTTAATATTTTTATACTGCATTTCATTCATCATTATATGCTTCAGATGCATTCATGTGGCAGAACATTTGCATGATTTCATCATCTCAAGAATTATATATTGTACTTATATAGTATATATATTTATATATTTATATTTATAATTATTAAATTTATATATGATATACATAAATATATTTAATGTAATTATACATAAATATAAATATAAATAATACATATAATGATGAATAATAATAAATATAAATAGTATAATATAGTATAATATATAAAATATTATATATTTGTATAATAAATATATATTTATTATATTTATAAATATATGTATACATTTATATTTATAAATTTTTATATTTATATTTATATAGTATATATACTATATTTCTCAGTGATTTGTTCCTGGACAGAAAAGTAATTTCCAGATTTTAACTATTATGAATAGTGTTACAATGAACAGAGAAGTCCAAATGTCATTTCTGAAGAGATTTTTTGGGCTCTTGGTGTAGATGCCAAGAAGTTGAATTTCTGGGTTATATGGAAATCAAATCTTAATTTTTTTTGCCAAGTATCCATATTGTTTTCCAAAGGTTTGAACAAAGATACATTCCCACCGGAAATGGAAGATTTATATTTCCCCACACCAATGCCAATGAGTGTCAGTATCACTCGTATGAAGGATATTTCAGTTTTTTTAATTTTTGTTATTTCCCTGATAAGTATGCAGAACTTCTTAAAATATACTTATTTTTATGTACCTATTGTCATGAATTTCTTAAGAAAGTTTATGTTCATATACCCTCCCATATTTTTAGATGGGATTGATTGTTGTTTTTTTTTTTTTTTTTTGTTTAGTTTTACAAGAGTTTTAGTAATCATGGGTTATTTTTCTGATGAGTAGAGGCCAGATAATCTCCTAATCTGTGTATCCCTTTATATTCTGGTTGTTGTTTCATAGAAGTAATCAAATAGTTAAAGTAACCCAAGCAATAAAGAAAATGGAAGATTTGTATTTTTAAACACAGCTATCAAGTATATTTTAAGGCTACAGTAATCAAGACATTGTGATATTGGAACAAGGTAGACTGATGGAATAGAATCTAAAGCTTAGATACAAACCTGTAGTTATAGGAACAAAAATAGATCAACATATGAAGTGGAGCTAAGAACTCTCTTCCACAAGTGGTTCTGAGAAATCTTGTTAGTCACATATGAAGAAATAAACTCAGACTGCTAATTTTTACTCCACATATATAAATTAATTTAGAACAGATTAAAACATTTCCCTCTTCTGGAGAAAATTGCATTTCCTTTCTCTCCCCTTTCATTTATTTGAAATTCTTTTCATAAAACTATCTTTATTAACTAAATATAAATATATTAATATCAGGACTAAATGCATAAGATATATTGAGAAAATGTAAGTAAACTCTTCATAGTTACCCTAGTAGCATCTCAAAAGATTCAATGCCATTGGTCAAACAAATCGAAGCAAAGATTAACACCTAAGACCACATCAAATTAAGCAGCTTCTGCACCACAAAAGATGTGATAATCTATTTTAAAATAAAATAATGGCTACCTAAGTCAATTTTATTTTTTTTACTATCATTTACAATGTCAGGTTAAAATACCACAGTTGATAATTCCTATGGAGAAAGAGGAGGAAAAATCATGTTATGATGCCAAACACCAGCTGTCTCTGACAAAGACCATTTTCCCTAGTATAATACAAGATAAAGATTCTATACCTCTGCTGTGAGGTGGAACAGATG
Organism: Suncus etruscus; assembly: GCF_024139225.1. Lineage (NCBI taxonomy): Eukaryota > Metazoa > Chordata > Mammalia > Eulipotyphla > Soricidae > Suncus > Suncus etruscus. Next base: position 109,215,858 of record NC_064848.1, read on the forward strand.
CTTTGCCACCATATAAGCTAAATTATGTTTAATTGATATATAAATTTGGAATATACAGTTCTGAGACATCTTACACAGACTCAAAAGTAGGCTCTATAGCATAATGTTAATCTCTCAGTTAAATTTACGATATGACAAAACTACATAAAAACTAATTTTTAAGAATCAGTTGATATTGAGTATGGATATTTTATTATATAAAGTCATTTATATAACTTTCCCCTTGTACATTAAAAACTGCCCGAAGAGTTCTCTGCTCACAATTGTAAATGAATAAATTACTTTAGCAGGATTGATAAACATAAAAAGAAAAGTTTATTCATTCAAATGTTAATAGGAAATAACTTACTCTCATTTTGAAAAATGTTTTCTAGTATAATAATATAACAAATCTTGTTTTTAGTCCATGTTGATAATAAAATAAAATTTACTTTCTCTACTATTTAAATAAAACAGATTTTACTTACTTGCACAAACAAAACTTAAGTAAGCATTTAAAAATAAATATAAAAGTTTAATAACTAGAGGTAATATGAAATTATAAACTACTTAAACTTGCCTTGAATGTGGTAATCCCAAGGACCCCATGAAGTTCTCTGAGCTACCAGATGTGATCCCTAAATGTAGAGCAGGATTAAGCCCTAAGCACTACTGAGTGCAGTATAAAACAACAACAAAAAATATTAGTAACACTTGACCTAATGACAGTAATATAATTAATTGCTCAGAACAGTTTCTTTATTACCAACCTTAAATGCATTTTATAATTACTTACACAAATGATTATATCAAAACTATAAAAATTCACTTACATTAAGTGTAGTTCATTATGTTTCAATTGAAATATATTATTTGTTCTATTTAACTTAATCATTATAATTTTTTATTTTTCTTATACTACTTATTTCACTTTTCAAATTTATAACATTTTATATTAAAACAATCTCATTGTTAAGCACCTATTTGTGGTGTAAATTCTGAGAGTAAAGTGAATATTAATATTCTCAGGTTAAGACTATATGAGAATATTAATATTATAAAGGTGATAAGTTTTTATCTTTTCAGATTAAGGGAATAAATAGAATAAAATAGCTTTATTATAAGAGTTTAAACATTATGAAGGAGACTGGAGAGATATATGGAAGGCACTTGCCTTTCATGCAGCTGAGGTGTCTATTGTTTTGTTTGTTTGATTTTTGTGATTAGAGAAATAAGTACACTAACAACTATCAAGCCAATGGTAATGATTGAGAGAAGTAGAATGCCTGTCTCAAATATAAGTAGAGGATCTCAAATATAGGAGGAGGGGCATGGGGGCATTGGTGGTGGGAATGTTGCACTGGTGAAAGAGGGTGCTCTTTTTATGACTAAAACCCAAATACAAACATGTTTTTAATAATGGTCCTTAATTCCACGAGGAAGAATCAGAGCATCCTCTCCTGAGCGCGAAGCCGGCTCTAGGTTAAGCCGGCTCTAGGTGTAGGTTAAGCCGGCTCTAGGTGTTGGTTCTGTGACTGCCTTTGGCCATTGATGATCGTTCTTCACTTCCTTTGGAAGGCATAGAAAAAGAGGATGCAGTCTGAGTGGTGAAAAAATAATAATAATAATAATAATGGTCCTTAACTAAAGATATTTTTTAATAAAAACTTCAATCTAGGCTTCACCTGGACCCACAAAATGCCCAAAAGGCACATGAAACAAATGATCCACATCACTAATCATCAGGTAGATACAAATCAAAACAATGAAGTACCATCTCACTCCACAGAGACTGGCATAGATAGAAAAGCAAGAACAGGGAGGGGCCTGAGAGATAGCACAGCGGTAAAAAACAGATAGAAAACAGCGGTAAGGCTAATTAGCCTTGCATGCAGCATACCCAGGACGAATGGTGGTTTGAATCCCCGCATCCCAAATGGTCCCCCGAGCCTGCCAGGGGCAATTTCTGAGCATAGAGCCAGGGGGAACCCCTAGTGCTGCCAGGTGCTACCCAAAACAAAATAAAAGCAAAACAAAACAAACAAAAAAGAAACAAACAAAACTCCCAAAGAACAAGAACAATCAGTGTGGTAGGGATGTGGAGAGAAAAGAACTTTCATTCACTGCTGGTAGAAATACCATCTAGTTCATCCATTATAGAAAATAATAATGGAGATTCCTCAAAAAACTGGAAATTGAGCTTCCATATGATCCAGCTATACCACTCCTTGGAATATACCCTAGCAACACAAAAACACAATACAAAAATGCCTTCTGCACACCTGCATTTATTGCAGCACTATTTGCAATATCCAGACTCTGGAAACAACCCAGATGCCCTTCAGCAGATGAATGGCTAAAGAAACTGTAGTACATAAACACAATGGAATACTATGCAGCTGTCAGGAGACATGAAGTCATGAAATTTTTCTATACATGTATGGACATGGAAACTATTATGTTGAGTAAAATAAGTCAGAGGAAGAGAGATAGATACAATAACCTCACATCTATGGGATTTAAGAAATATAAAAGACATTAGTGTAATAATACCAGAGACAATAGAGATGAAGGCAGGAAAGACAGGCCCAAGATATGAAGCTGAAGTGGTTTGATCTCTGGCACTACATATGTCTTCCCTAAACACTACTAGGTATTTATATCTTCCTTTTACAGTATTAAAGTTAGTTGTACAATGAGTTAGAATATGAGGTAAAAAAATTTGAATACCCCAGATTTTTTTCTCAGTTTTGAATTACAACAATAATTTTATGTCTTTCAGACATATTTATGTATTTATATTTTAAACAAGTGTACTTATATTATAATAAGAGTTCTTATCTGTCATTTTTAGGAGATTGGTTATGTAATATAGATTCTAGAAAAGATATAAAACATAACAAGAGAGTTCAAGAGGAATAATCATGTGTTAGAAATCTATAATAGTGAAACTAGGTACAGGAATATCTTGAAGTTTGGAATGATGCCATACAGGATTTCAACACTAGTTGTAATATTACTATTATCTAAAGTATTATCTTGTAGGAAATCAAAATCAATTTTGGGGGCTAGTTTAATAAACACTGTATTCTTGTATATTTTGCATTACTGTTAAAATATTTTAAATAATTTCTGTAAAAACTTAGCTCAAAGGAACTATACTTTTATGAAGTTCTATTTAACTTTTATAATTTATATTGTTAAAAACATCAATCAAGAAATAAGAATAACAAAATACAACCAATAAATTTATGCAAAACATTCAGAATAAAATGAGTGCTGTATATAAATCAAGAGATACCTGTGACAATTTTAATATCTAACTAAAGTGTGTGTAATTTTAAATTTAATTATATTTGTAAGCTAAGCACCCATTTTTACTTGTTAGATAAATAATTGTCCTGGTAAAGCTCACCCAATAGCTAGGCAATTGGGAATTTTTGTGCATGTAAGAAATGAATTTCTCTGAAGAGTTAATGCAAATCTATGAAATTCCAGTGGCCCTAGTGAGATAATATGGACTTTGCCCTTCTATATCTGCTAATGACTGCTATTAAGTGCAAGCTCTCTCTTTAAGAAAAAAGGTTAAGTTTAACAATGCTTTCTCTCAAACTGTGAAAATGAACAAGATTCTAATCATAATCAATAAAAATTTCAAGTAGGTTTGAAAATAGAACTCTTAAGATTCACTATATTCTTAGATTTTCAGCAAATTTAAATATGCTTTTCAGATCATAAATATAAAATATCATAATAGTTGTGATGTGCCTTAATCTATCCAAATCATATTATCTATTTATATTTTACAGAGAAAAACTAAACATCTCAGAAAAAACACAAATAAAAGATTAATAAAACAGAACTTTGGGAATATCCAATTGGCAACATTGGTGTAATAGCAATAAAAATTCCTAAAGCAATTTTTGATACTGAGCCATTTCTTTCAAGAAGAGATTATCTATCATAAGTTTTGGGACCTATGATGGATAATAACTAATTAAATTACCAATTTTTATTCCTGAAGTTGTTTTAAAAAATGCTTTTTGTTCTCCATATTAGAAAACACAATGCTAAAACACAGAATAACATGTAGAAGTTAGGGAAAACTGGCCTTGGGCCACATTTCTAAATCTATGTTCAAGTATGCCATCAATCAAGTCCTACCCAGATGCCAGTGTGCAGCTGGGTATTACAGATGTTCAATAGTGTAACTCATCTTTTCATAAAAAATAGACCCAGCAAAAGAAAACAAAAGGAAAGACATTAATTTTTATTAGGGCTCTACTTCTCTACCAACTAAAATTTGTTTTTTGTTACTGATATAATAATGTTCTGTATTTTTCAGAAATTGGTCATTATTTGTACACATTTGAGTAGTGACTCAAAATTCTGTTTCTTTACATGTTTCCCTTTCATTACTTTCTCATTTATCTAAATATTAACAAGACTAACCATGGAATATTTATACTTTAAACCAGGGATTCTCAAACTTTTTAAACAGGGGGCCAGTTCACTGTCCCTCAGAGCATTGGAGGGCCAGACTGTAGCAAAAACAAAAATTATGAACAAATTCTTATGCACACTGTATATATCTTATTTTGAAGTGAAGAAACAAATTGGAAAAAAAAACAATGCTTAAAGTGAAGTAAAATTAAATAAACAAACTTACTAGTATTTCAATAGGAACTATGGGCCTGCTTTTGGCTAAAGAGATGGTCAATGTCCAGTTCTATATTTGTCACTGCTAGTCGTAACAATGATGCAAGTGTGCATCCATTAGTCATGATCTGGTGGGAAATTATAAATGTTTCATTCTAGAAAAAGTTTATTCACAGACATCAGTGCTGCCAAAGATGGTTGCCATTTTGAATGAATTGTTCCTGAGATGAGAATATGTCTCAGAGGTGAGAGATGCATAAAAGTTAAGAAGGCTTGGGGCAGTAGAGATAGCACAGTGGTAGGGCATTTGCCTTGTACACAGATAGATGGTGGTTCGAATCTCAGCAACACATATGGTCCCCCAAGCCTACCAGGGGTGATTCTGAACACAGAGCTCAGATCCTGAGTGTTGCTAGATGTGACCACCCCTCCCAAAATTGAGAAGGATGCTTGACTTGAATTCGTCTTCCAGAGAGCCACAATTCTGCAATTCAGCCAGTTCCATTTGGTAAATTGTATCCACATTTTCTTTGTTGTTGTTGTTGTTTGTTTGTTTGGGCCACACCCTGCGATGCTCAAGGGTTACTCCTGGCTCTATGCTCAGAATCGCTCCTGGCAAGCACTGGGGACTATATGGGATATCGGGATTCAAACCAACATCAGTCCTGGGTCGGCAGTTTGCAAGGCACATGCCCTACCACTGTACTATCTCTCTGACTCCTATATCCACATTTTCAATGTCAATAGAAAATGGGTTATGGAAGGCTGTATATCCTGATCATGGAGATGAAGCTCTTTTTTATTGTAAGAATTTATTCAAGAGACAAAATTGATTAACATAATGAGGTAAACTAACATAACATAATATAGTGACATAACATAACATATAATATAATTGATATAACAATAATACATATAAGTCAAAGAAAGTTTCTGATTAAAAACACAATTTTTTTTTCAATTTCCATCTCCTTTTGCAATATTTCCAGTGAATCCACACATATTTTGTTTGGAATACAACCAATGGTTTTTCCACTAACAGATTTTGAGTTGTGGGGAGATGGCAGAAGTTTTCCTTCTTCACTTGTTTGAAAAGGAGGCCAAATTTTACTGCAAATGCTTTGACATGTGATTGTATTTAACAGACGAGCTTTCCCTTTCATTGAAGTTGCATATTGAAATTGTTGAGTAGCTCTGTTACATCTGTCAAAAAGGCAAGGTGCCATTTCCATTCTGCATCACTGAGCTCTGACACTTTGTTTTTTGAAAGCAGAAAAGTGGTGATCTGTGGAAATAACTCATAGAAAAGTTTCAAAAATCTCCCTCGACTCACTCAGCCAACTGACTTCTCTATGATACAGAACATCTTCATAGTCAACATTTAGCTCAGACAAAAAATCCCTGAAATTATCTGTGGTTTGTGTATGAACTCTTAAAAGTCAACACCAAATACCACAATTTTTATAAGAAGAGTCCGACTTCAGTAATTTACCACACAGCACTTGTTGGTGAATGAGACAGTGTATGACTATTGGATAAAAATGGTTATTTTTGTCCATCTCTTGACTAATGTGAACAATTACTTCATTCTTAAACCCCACCATACTAGGATCACCATCAGTTATCACACTGACTAGTTTAACAAAGTCCACCTCCAAACCATTCACAGTTTGGCAAATTTTTTCATAGATGTCCTCTCCTATAATTGTTCCTTTGATGCTTTGTAGTGCAGCAAGCTCATCTGTGACTTCAAAATAATCATTTGTCCAATGATTAAAAATTAGAAGTTGTGCAGAATCAAGAACAGGGTTCCTCAAACTTTTTAAACAGGGGGCCAGTTCACTGTCCCTCAAACCATTGGAGGGTCTGACTATAGTAAAAACAAAACTTATGAACAAATTCTTATGCACACTGCATATATCTTATTTTGCAATAAAGAAACAAAACAGATACAAATACAATATGTGGCCCATGGGCCATAGTTTGAGGACCACTGAAAGAACATCATTGCTTTCTTCTAGTGCCAAGGAAAAATATGAGTTTTTTGGTGGTTATTTTTGGTGTAGTTTTGCAAATGCTGATGCAAATAGTCTCCCATTTCTTCAATCCTCTGTGTAATTGTAAATTCTGAAAGACTCACCATACTAAATAAATCAGCCTTCTCTGGACACATCTCTTCGGCAATAGAAGGCATTCCTTAACAAATTTTCCTTCTATGAATGGTCTGCCATGAAAGGTCTGCATGTTATTTGCTTGGCAACTGAAGACTTGCTTGTAGTGATGAAATATTTAGCTGCTCATGCTTCACAAAAGTATTTTGCTGAGTTGTCAATATAGTTTTCAGTTTTAATATTTTATCTTTTCTCATTTCTTCAACCAAACAATCCTATTTATCTTGATGTTGAGTTTCATAGTGTCAATGAAAATTTTATAATTTGAACACAGACACTATTATCTGGCATAACAGACACACAACTGTTTCCTTGTACTGCATGAAAAGTACTGTATTTTCTGGCAAATAAGAAGACTGGTCATATAATACAAACCCCTACTTATTCTGTTAAAATTTAGTGTTTGAGCACCAGAAAGTCAGAAATGAGGCTTGGAGGTTAGATGAGATGCAGTACTGGTAACTCAACTGTTCTATGTTACCTGAAAGATTAATCAGGACAAGCAGAGGACTGAGTGATGATACCTGGCACTGCATGGGATGCAGGGCTCAGAAGGGGGTGAATCAGTCATCCCTGAAGCTGGAGTAAGTTTCAGCATGCTGCATACTGGCATATAAAATGGCCCCTGACTTTTAAGAAGTTTTTCATGAGTTAAAAAATCATCTTATATGCTGGAAAATACGGTAATCAAAAGTTCACTGTTCTTTGAATATCCTACACTCCTAGTCAATTTTTCTCTTTCTTGACATCATTGTTTCCTAGGGATTCCAAAATACTATTAGTAAAATACCTACATATATAAACCTATATATACATATATAGCATACAGTGCTACAAAAACAATATTGCTGCAATAACTTTGCCCACACAGATACATACAGAACGCAATAGGGTTTCACCAATCCGACTGCATTACATACAGAATGCAATGCAGTCTGATTGGTGAAACTCTGCTTTGACCTCAGGCCTACAGTGGTGCAGGTGCCACTAACCACTTGACATCTGCAGTGTTCTGCCTCCTTAATGACTCGGCCCCTTTAAGAAATTTTGCACTCTGCAACTTTAAGGGTTTATTGCACAGACATACCATATATTACATATTACACATACTCACTTTCCCCACCACATCAAGAGCATTCGTTTATGTGCTCTGCAACTTCTATTTTTTTTTTTTTTGTAAATTAATGAAAAAGTATAGTAGTTGGGCCCGGAGAGATAGCACAGAGGCGTTTGCCTTGCAAGCAGCCTATCCAGGACCAAAGGTGGTTGGTTCGAATCCCGGTGTCCTATATGGTCCTCTGTGCCTGCCAGGAGCTATTTCTGAGCAGACAGCCAAGAGTCACCCCTGAGCACTGCCGGGTGTGGCCCAAAAACAAAACAAAAACAAAAAGTATAGTAAATGTTAATTCTTGTAACCATTTTTACAATACAGTGGTCCTTAAGCAGTGAAAAAGGTAATTACACTTGTAGTTTTATTCATAGAAACTTAAACCAGGGCTTAAAAAACGTACAACATATAACATTGTACAACTGAATATAAAAGCACTCATTGTATTTTAAATTGGGTTTTGCTATTTCTCAGCTGTTTGTCACTGACCAACCAACAGGGGAAAACAGCAGGTAGTTTATACAGAGATCAGAGATCACATTATTATCACCCATCCAGCTTAACATATTTCCTTCTCTCTTCTTTTCTACCTTTCCTTCTGTACATCTTTCAATGATTCCTTCTTTTCACCCTTAACTACATTTCTTCTTTTTCTTATCCACAATTGCTACTATTCCTTCTGCTAGTGACCATGGGACTCACCTCTCAATAATGTTGCCAACTTCATCCAAGCTGCCTCTGCGTTGGCGCTCTTGCTCCCTATCTCCCACATTCACTGCTCACAAGCCACAAAGTAAGTGGCTCTCCCTAATGATTCCTCTGAATCCTGAGTAGTTGTAGTCTGGCTGCGAAGTTTGGATCCTTTCACTGCCTGAAGACGGGACATCGATTCCCACAATTCCCTGCTCCATCTCCCACTGATAACTGTCCTGTAAAAAAAAAAAAAAAAAGACAGGCAGCAGCTGTCCCAGTGGTCTGGCGGGCCAGATAAATGTCCTCAGCTGGTCGCATGTGGCCCGTAGGCTGTAGTTTGAGAACCCGTGCTTTAAACTAACAATACAACTACCTTGTCTTTAACTTGGGCAAATAATTTTGCTCTGTTGGGTAAGAAAATTGATAGGTTTCATCTTTTGTATTGCTTTTAAAGCCTTCTCTATGTTTTAGAGATCCAGGAAATATATATATATATTTATATGTATTATAGATTATTATATGTATTATAGATTATATTTAGAATATATAGAGACTTCAAATATGAGAAATGCAATTTTTTTAATGGAGTGACTGTAGACAATTTACTCCTCAGATCTATTCAAATTTCACAAGTACCTTCCTGCATATTCAAGTCTTTATTCTAAATGAAGTAACACTGCTGGCAAGTACTTTGTTTAATTTACTAATGTGTACAAAAGCCTCTTATTTGAGTGGCAGCTCACCAGACTGAAACTGGCTTCAAAAATGTGTGATATGCTGACCCAATCGGGCTCTGTTCTGGTCAGTGGGTCAGAAACCAACTCAGCACTGGAATTATATCCAAAACTGCAATCGGAGGTATCAGACACTGAACTATTTGTGCAACTGAACAGGTTTGAGATGCAAAGTCATGGTCCATGGCCTATCATGAGCTTTGTGATAAGTGTAGGTATCTGGTGAGTGACAAAAGCAAATAATAGTGGCCAGGGGTGAATCTGTTTATGCATTCTGTGGCTTTTCCATAAACAAAAGACACAGAATCACTACCTGCGATTAATCAAAAGAAACACAATGACGTGGCATGTATTAGGCTAAGGAAAACTACAAATATTCTTGACATTTACTTTTTATTTCATGTGCTTCATATTGTATACTTTAAACTGGCATATTTGCATTTGGAGTTATTTGCCTTTGGGGCACTTAAATATTTTCTAATTTCACTCGTATCTCTTGTACTACTATATGATACTTCTCTGAAGACAGAATTACCATTTCAATGGTGTATTTTAGCTATTTTTATTATAGATTTTGACTTACAATTATATTCTATCTGTATTAATTTTATAAGTACATCATTTAAATTGAGCATATTTAAATTACATTAAAGAATTTAAAAATAGTTTGAAGCCGCTAAATCAATTTTTTCTTTTTGATTTTTGGGCCAGACCCACCAGTGCTCAGGGCTACTACTGGCTCTGCACTCAGAAATTGCTCCTGAGACACCATAAGGAATGCAGGGATTCTCCTGGGTCTTCTCCATGCAAAGGCAAATGACTTACCACTGTGCTATCACTTTGACCCCATCTAAATCAATCTCTAATTGTACTAGTACATTAAAACCTAACCTTATTTACCTTTTTTATAAAATTATTATCTTTCTTATAAAGTGTCTCCATTGTTTCAAGTTTATATTGGAAAGTATTCATAGCAACAATATAAAATAGTCAACTTTATAGTATGGTTTTAGTCTAAAGGGACTTCATATGAAAGTTATTCTTTCTCCATGTTAATTGAAAATGGTTAAAGATACATTTAAAATACCTCATTTATTTTATTTAGAAGTATGGATATTATTGACTCAATATTTATATTTAAAAATTCTTTGAACAATAGACTGTATTTTTAATTGGACTTTCTATTTTCTAATGTTTAATCATATTTTGTGCCATATTCTACCGTACTCATTACATAATTTTGCTGAAAGGAGATATGATCTTTACGAGGAAATCATATATACTAAAATAGAACTAAATAATTACAAGCAAAATACAGATTTAGTTTTAAAAAATGTCCTAAAATCAGGGGCCTGAGCAATAGCACAGTAGAAGGTCATTTGCCTTGCATGCAGCCATACAAGACGAACTGTGGTTCGAATCCCGGTCCCATATGGTCCCCCAAGCAAGGAGTGATTTCTGAGTGCATAGCCAGGAGTAACCCCTGAGCGTCACAAGGTGTGCCCCCCCCCAAATCCTAAAATCGAAACATTTTTAATAAGATAGTAAGGTTTACTACAGAGAAAATAATGTATCTGGAGAAAAAGTATTGTACATCCTATTTTGATTTTAAAAATATTAAGTGTATTTCTCACAAAATATGGACTCTTTATTTAAATATTATTATTTTAATAAAACACAAATAAGATTATTCAATGGTTATTAAAAATAAGCTTATTTGAATATTGTTGAAGGGATCAAAAGGTAAAATAAGCACTGCTTTAATATCAGTAAAGGAGTTTGAAAAAACCTTTCATTCTAAAGAATTATAGGACTACAGTTCAGTTTCTTTTAAAATCTTTTTTTTACCTTTTTTTCTTTATTTAAAGATCTTGATTACAAATATGATTGTGATTAGGTTTCAGTCATGTAAAGAACACCCCCTTTTACCAGTGCAACATTCTCACCACCAATGTACCAAATCTCCCTCCATCTACCTCACTTCTACCTGTACTCTAGACAGGTTTTCCAGTTCCCTCATTCAAACAAATAATTATGCTAGTTCTCAGTATAGTTATTTCTCTAACTGCATTCACCACTCTTTGTGGTGAGCTTCATGGAGTGAGCTGGAAGTTCCAGCCCTCCTCTCATTGTCTCTGAGGATGGTTGCAAAAAATGACTTTTTTATTAAAACCCATAGATGAGTGAGACTATTCTGTGTGTGTGTCTCTCTCTCTCCCTCTGACTTATTTCACTCAGCATGATAGATTCCATGTACATCCATGTATAGGAAATTTTATGACTTAATCTCTCTGGCAGCTGCATAATATTCCATTGTGTATATGTACCACAGTTTCCTTAGCCATTTGTTGAAGGGCATCTTGGTTGTTTCCAGAGCCTGGATATTGTGAATAGTGCTGCAATAAATACAGGTGTGAGGAAGGTATTTTTGTATTGTATTCTTGTATTCCTAGGGTAAATCCCTGGAAGTGAATTAGCTGGGTTGAATGGGAGTTCAATTTCCAGTTCTTGGAGGAATCTCCATATCGCCTTCCATAGAGGATGGACTAGATGGCATTCCCACCAGCAGTGGATAAGAGTTCCTTTCTCTCCACATCCCCGCCAGCACTGATTGTGCTCATTATTTGTGATGTGTGCCAATCTCCGTGGTGTGAGATGGTATCTCACATTGTTTTTATTTGCATCTCCCTGATGATTAGTGTGGAGGAGCATTTTTTATGTGCCTTTTGGCCATTTGTATTTTTTTTAAATCAAAGTGTCTGTTCATTTCTTCTCCCCAATTTTAGATGGGATTAGATTTTTTTTCTTGTAAAGTTCTGTCAGTGCCTGTATATTTTGGACATTAGCCCCTTATCTGATGGGTATTGGTTGAATAGTTTCTCCCACATGGTGGGTGGCTCTTGTATTCTGGGCACTATTTCTTTTGAGGTGCAGAAGCTTCTCAGCTTAATGTATTCCCATCTGTTTATCTCTGCTTCCACTTGTTTGGAAAGTGCAGTTTCCTCCTTGAAGATGCTTTTAGTCTCAATGTCATGGAGTATATTACCTACGTGTTGTGCTTATGGCATCAGGTTTGATATCGAGGTCTTTAATCCATTTGGATTTTACTTTCATACAGGTTGTTAACTGGGGGTCTATGTTCACTTTTTTGCAAGTGGCTAACCAGTTCTGCCAGCACAATTGTTGAAGAGGTTCTCCCTGCTTCACTTAGGATTTCTTGCTCTTTTGTCAAAGATTAGGTGATTGTATGTCTGGGGAACATTGTCTGAGAACTCAAGTCTATTCCACTAATCTGTGGGTTTGTCTTTATTCCAATACCATGCTGTTTTCATAACTATTGCTTTGTAGTACAGTTTAAAGTTGGGGAAAGTAATGCCTCCCATTTTCCTTTTCCCTAGAAGTGCTTTAGCTATTTGAGGGTGTTTATTGTTCCAGGTGAACTTCATAAGTGTTTGATCCACTTCTTTAAAGAATGTCATGGGTATCTTTAGAGGGATTGCATTAAATCTGTACAATACTTTGGGGAGTATTGCCATTTTAATGATGTTAATCCTGCCAATCCATGAACAGGGTATGTATTTTCATTTAGGTGTGTTGTCCTCTCTTATTTCTTGGAGCAGGGCTTTATAGTATTTTTTGTATAGGTCTTTCATGTCATTGGTCAAGTTCACTCAAAGATATTTGAGTTTCTGTGGCACTAATGTGAATGGGATGTCCATCTCTTGAAGTCCATCTCTTCCTTCTGATTATTGGTGTATACAAAGGCCATTGATTTCTGTGTGTTAATTTTGTAGCCTGACAACTTGCTATATGAATCTAATGTTTTTAGAAGCTTTTTAGTAGAGTCTTTAGGGTTTTATAAATAGAGTATCATGTCTTCTGCAAACAGTGAGAGCTTGACTTCTTCCTTTCCTATCTGGATTCCCTTGATATCTTTTTCTTGTCTGATCGCTATAGCAAGCACTTCCAGTACTATGTTGAAGAGGAGTGATGAAAATGGATAGACTTATCTTGTACCAAAATTTAGAGGAAAGGCTTTTAGTTTTTCTCAATTGTGAATAATATTTGCCATTGGCTTGTGGTAGATTGCTTTAACAGGACTGGGAAAGGTTCCTTCCATTCCCATCTTGCTGAGAGTTTTTTTTTTTAAATCAAAAATGCATGTTGAACCTTATTAAATGTTTTCTCCACATCTATTGATATGATCATGTGATTTTTATTTTTCTTGTTGTTGATGTTGTATATGATGTTGATAAATTTATGGATATTAAACCATCATTGCATTCCTGAGATGAAACCTACTTGGTTGTAGTGTATAATCTTCTTGGTGATGCATTGGATCCTATTTGCCAGGATTTTGTTGCAGATCTTTGCATCTGCATTCATAAGAGATATTAGTTTATAATTTTCTTTTTTGGCAGCATCTCTGTCTGGTTTTAATATCAAGGTGATATTGGCTTCCTAAAAGCTGTTTGGGAGTGTTCCTGTTTTTCAATTTCATGGAAGAGCCTGGCTAGGATTGGTAGTAGCTCCTCTTGAAAGGTTTGAAAAATATTAATTTGGAAATCCATCTGGGCCTGGGCTTTTCTTTCTGGGCAGATGTTTGATTACAGTTTCAATTTCCTCAAAAGTGATGGGGTGTTTAGATATGCTACATCCTCCTTACTTAACTGTGGAAGGTTATAAGTGTCCAAGAATTTATCCATTTCTTCTAGGTTCTCATGTTTAGTATCATAAAGTTTCTCAAAGTAGTCTCTGATTACTCTTTGGATATCTGCAATATCTGTCGTGATCTCTCCATTTTCATTTCTAATATGGGTTATCAGGTTTACCTTTCTTTCTTTGTGAGTTTTGCCAATGGTCTATCAATCTTGTTTATTTTTTCAAAGAACCAACTTCTACTTTTGTTTTGTTATTTCCTTCTGTCTCCCTATTTTTGGTTCCTTCTGTTGGTTATTTTCTAATTTTATGAGCTGAGTCATTAAGTTATTCAGGTATGCCCCTTCTTCCTTCCTGATATGTGCTTGTAAAGCTATAAATTTTCCTCTCAGGACCGCTTTTTGTCCCATAGATTCTGGCAGTTTGTGACTTCATTATCATTTGTTTCCAGGAAAGTTTTGATTTCCTATTTGATTTCATCTTGGACCCACTGGTTGTTCAGTAGCAGGCTGTTTAATTTTCAATTGTTAAAGTTTTTCTTCTGTGTGCCTTTGTAGTTCACATCCAATTTCAGCAAAGGTAGCCTGCAAGATTTCTATCCCCTTGATTTTATGAAGGTATGTTTTATGTGTTAGCATTTAGTCTATTCTGTAGAATGACCCATGTATATTGGAGAAGAATGTGTATCCAGGTTTTTTGGGGTGAAGTGTCCTATATATATTTACTAGTCCTCTTTCTTTCATTACTCTTTTCAGGGCTAGTAAGTTTTTGTTGGATTTCAGTCTGGTTGACCTATCAAGTGTTGACAGGGCCATGTTGAGGTCTCACACAATTATTGTGTTATTATTTATGTCTTTTTTTAGATTTGTCAGTAATTGTATTAGATAATTTGCTGGTCTTTCTTTGGATGCGTATATGTTTAATAGTCTGATTTTTTTTCTGTTGCACATATCCCTTGATTAGTACAGAGTGTCCATCTTTGTCCCTTAAAACTTTTCTGAGTATAAAGTTGGTGTCATCAGATAGTAATATGGCCACCCCAGCTTTTTTAAAGGTGTTGTTTGCTTGGATGATTTTCCTCCAGCCTTTGATTTTGAGTCTATGTTTGTTCTAACTATTCAGGTGTGTTTATTGTAGGCAGCAGAAGGTTGGATTCATCTTTTTGACCCATTTTCCACTATGTGTCTTTTAATTGGTGAATTTAGTCCATTGACATTGAGGGATATGATTGTCATGAGATTTAATGTCATCTTTGTAGATAAGTTTGCTGTGTTTGTTGGTCTCTCTTCTCTAAAAGTAGACCTTTCAGTTTTTCTTTTAAGGCTGGTTTTTCATCTGTGAAGTTTCTGAGCTGTTGTTTATTCATGAAGCTATGTATCTTTCATTCAAACCTGAACGTGAGTCTGGCATGGTGTATTCTCAGTGAGGCATCCATTTCATTTAGTCTTGTCACAATATCCCACCACCGTCTTCTGGCCTTGAGAGTTTTTTTGTGATATGTCTGCTGTAAGTCTTAGGGATGCTCCTTTGAATGTAATTTCCCTTTTTGATCTTGCTGCTTTCAGTATTCTATCTCTATCTATAGGATTCGTCATTGTAACAAGGATGTGTCATGGGGTGTTTTTCTCTGTGTCTCTTTTAGCTGGTACTGTTTGGGCATGCAGGATTTGATTGCATGTAGTCTTTAACTCTGGGAGTATCTCTTTGATGATGTCTTTGACAGTTGATTCTTTCTGGAGATCTTCTGCCTGGGCCTCTGGGACTCTGATGATTCTTATGTTGTTTCTGTTGAGTTTATCAAAGACTTCTATTTTCATCTGTTCACATTTCTTGAGTACTTTTTCTATTGCCTGATCATTTGTCTTACGGTTCTTTTCCAATTTCTTCTGCTGGGTTGAGTTTTTCTGCATCTCATGTGCATGCTGATTTTGTCCTCAGCTTCTCTTACCCTGCTGTAGAGGCTATCCACTCAGGTTTTCAGTTGAGCTACCATGTTTTTTAGTTCTGTTTTTTCAGTTTGGATTTTTCTGATTTCAGTCTTTGTGTTCTGTTCAGATCAATCTATGCTTTCTTTGAGTTCCACAAACATCTTCTATATTTCTATTCTAAACTCCTTATCTGAGAGATTAATCAGATGTTTGGAATTTTTTTAGGTCATCTGAGCTATCATCTTCATTCTCTGTGCATGGTGTTTGCCTGCGAGGTTTCCCCACTGTTACACTTGTAGTGTGATTTTTTTCTGTGTGTTGTGGTGGGGTTCATTAGTTAGAAAGAGCACACGGTCGCAAAGTGAAGCAGGGTGGCTGTACTCTTCTGGAGCCTCTGGGAGAGCTATTTTTCTGGGACCTTTTTGGTCCACTCCCAAGAGGTTCAGGAGGCAGGACAGTAGATAAACACACACAGGCAACACTCACAGTTTCTCAAAGTCATGAACCACTGGGCAGGCGTGGATTTCCCCAGCCTGACATCATGAACAGGAGACCTGCCTTTCTGCAGAATACTGCAGGTAGCCAATTTTTATGGTCTGACACAGTTACTTGGCATTCCGGTCCTTGGATGAGCCTCTGGGAGAGCTATTTCTCTGGGCCCTTTTCGGCCCACACTCAAGAGGTTCAGGAGACAGGACAGTGGAAAAAACATGCACAGGCAATACTCACAGTTTCTCCCAGTCAGGAACCACTGGGTAGGCGTAGATTTCCCCAACCTGACATCACAAACAGGAGTTTCTTTTAAAATCTTATCATTCCCTATTTATTGGTGAAATACATACACATTTCCTTTAATAAAATTGAAAGATAAATTTAGACATATGCAACCTGAACTTGAGAATAGTAAAGTACGATTATAGGAAATAAATTATGCCAAAGAACAAGATAAATATATTGATTATATACATTTATAAGATAGATATTGATAATAGATTAATAGATGATTAATACATAGATGGATATGTGGATAGATGGATAGATGATATAAGATATGATATGTAAATATATGTATTTGATGAAGTAGGAAATTTTGAAATTTTTTCATAACATTAAAAAATTGGCTCAAAAGTTATGATAGGAGATGGGAAGATATTTGAAAGAGTTAAAGCACGTTCTTTGCATTCAGGAGGTCTATACTTAATCCCTGGCACTGTGTGATCCTGGGAGTACCAACAAGAATAATCCCCTGACCACTGTGCTGGGAATAGCTCAATAACAAATTAACCATCAACCTAAATGTTACTGTTAAAAGCAAAGCCTTTCTGAGAATATCCTATTGCCTGAAGTTAGACAAACTCTTCATATATGAGTCTAAAAGCCAAATTTACAAAAATATATGAAAGATAAAAATACATAAATTATAAATTGTCTTTATTGAAATTATAAACTGTGATTCAAAAGACAACACCAATGTAACAGTCAATCTATAGAAAAGAATAACCCAAGAACCTATAACACCTCATGAGTAGCTAAAGAAGTTTGTGTTATACTTGTATTGTAAAAAAAATTTTATTAACTGAAAACTGAATGGACTTCAAGGTATCATTTTTAAGTAAAGTCCTAAAGAGATATATATCTTAAATGTTTGGTTTATGAAGAGACAAAATAGGGGAATAAACAATAAGCAATTTAAACCAACGATGAGATTCTGCTTATAGAACTTAGTCTACCAAATTGCACGATTAAAATAACATGATCAGAGTAGGTAGGAGTAGGTATCAAGAAATGATCTTGGGAAGTAGTAAAAGAATACTGGCATCATTGTAGTGAGCGTGGGACAGCAGTGCCTGCCTAAAGCAAAAATACTTACTCTAAATAGTGATACAATAAGTTTAAGTATAACATTGCTGGAAATCACAATACTTTTAATTAATAAAACCAAGGATTTTAAATTAATAAAATCTATGCTTTTGCCTTTTCATAACAGCAGCATATCTAGGATATTGTCAAATGTTCTTCCCGAATTAAATTAAAAAATTAAGTTTAATACTAAGATTTGATTATCAATCATACACATCATACCTCCTGAAAAATTAAAATATTTATTGTGTAAAGCATTATTAAAAATGTCAAGTGAGAGATAAAACATCAACCAGTAAAATAATTTATCTGTAAAATTGGCACACAAATGTTCCAAATTATATTAACTATTTTATATAATAAATCTCATAAAGAATTTCTCATCTTGAAATTCATTGATAACAAATGTGAATTCTTCTTAGGCCTATTTATATATTATAATCAATATAACAATATTAGTAATGTCATCAACCATCATTGAAAAACATGTTATTCTTGACCTACATATTCCTCTTACTATCAGAAATGTTCTCATTCTCTTTTTTTCTCTTAAAATTCACATTTGTCAGTTCATCGTTAAGCCCAATTTAATTTTTAAAGATTACTAGCTTTATTTTTGTCCTTTCTTCTTTAAAAATTTATTCCTTTTTGACATATAATTATTTCTGAGGAAATGTCATCTTCGATATATGTTCAAAAAATTTTAATTTGAAGTCTAAAACATTCAGAGTTTAATGTCACATATTTTAAATTGAGGTTATTAAACAAATAAGTATTTTAGAATATGTTGATTCAACAAATATAGAGCATCTAAAGTAATTAAAAGATAATTTTTATGAATTTTATATTATTAATAGAAAATTTATTATTGAAATAAGAATATAAATAGAACAGTTTATGCCTTCAAGGCAATCACAGGCTAATAGAACCATGTTGAGAAGTATTAATCCCTAGGGTTTTAGAGATGGAATTATTATCTTTAGAAATCATGCTATAAAGTTGTCTGCAGTTTGATATACTGTCCTATTCCATTTGAAGCTACCATTATACTGAATAAAGTTTAGATATAGTTTTATTTTTCATTTTTTTATAATATGGTAGGAAAGTCTCATCTCTCAAATCATATATAAACAATTCTATTCAATAAATGAGTAAATACAATCAAAAAATAAAATAAACAAATAATGCAGACAAAAGAAATTACTTAAAAGAGTAGAATAAAAAGAAAATTAAAAAAAATATATAATAGGGGCTGGAGCAATAGCGCAGCTGTAGGGAATTTGCCTTACACTTGCTGACCCAGGATGGACCACGGTTTGATCCCCTAGTGTCCCATATGGCCCCCCACACCAGGAGCGATTTCTGAGCTCATAGCCAAGAATAAACCCTGAGCATCACTGAGTGCGGCCTCAAAACAACAACAACAACAACAACAACAACAAAAAGATAATAGAACTAAAATAGGCTTTATCTGTAAAGTTTTATACACTGTCATGCCAAGTAGTGCTTTCTGTCCAGTGATGTGGTGCTGCTTAGTCTGACAGTATTTAAGATCGCTAAAGCAACTCCCCAGTAGTTGTCCTGGAAGGTTTGAATTGGTGATTGAGATTGAATTCATACCTTGTGCATTCAAAACATGATCTCTATCCCCTTTTAATTTTCTCCTTAACCCTAAGTTATTGTTTTGAAAGCAAGCATGGGATTAGTAACCTTTGTTACCTTTTATGACAATAAGTGCATTTATTGCAGTTTAATACTTAGTTTCATTTGGATCATAGACATACTTCAATGACAAACTGCATTGTTTTGTTCTTTCTTACAGTTTTATAGTGTTCCATTGTATGTATTATGTATTCTTTTATCTTTACTTAAGTATTTAAGTTGATTTTGTGTCTTAGTTATTGTACTAAGTACAGCAGTGGAAATTGGTGTGCATATATCCTTTAAATCTAATGTGTTCTGTTTTGGATGAATATGCTAAGAAATAGTATCTCTGATATCTCTTCTTGCTTTTAAGAGAAACATCCATATTACTTTCCAAACTGGGTGAACTACATAACATTTTAAACAGCAGTAAATGGGGGACTCTTTTTATCACTATTGTATTCCACTTTCCTTATTTTAATTTTTTTAAGTTTTATTTTTTCGTTTGTATTTTTTATTTTCAATATTATTTTTCATTGCTCTGCAGGACTTTCTTTATCCCAATATCGTGTATTTTTGGGAAACACAGAAGCTCCTGTCTTCTTTTTATTTCCTTAGAATTTATTCTGTCATATAGAATATAAATATATTCTGTTATATGTTTGTATGTATAATTACACACAAATGTTAGTAGAGTTTATTCTACATCTCTGGAGAATATTATTGGAATTATAATGGGTATTATATTGTATCTAGTTAATGATTTGTTTTGGAAAGTATTTTAGACAATATTGATTCTCTCACCAATGAGCTGGGAATATCTTTAATTTCCTTGTGTCCTATTTATTCTAGAATGATTCATAATTTTCATAGTACAAGTCTATTGCCTTATTTTCAAGTGTATGTTATTTTGCGACACTGTTTAGAAGTTAATTTTATGTTAAATTTTCTTTTTTCTAATTAGTGGCATATAATTCTTAAAGTTATAATTTTTAAGGCACTAAACAGAAAGTAATCCTTTTAAAGAGATATGTGATAATAAAGGGAATATATCCCATATCAGATATTTTATCTTATTTATTCTTTATAATTATAAATATGTAAATATAGTAATATTTTCTTACAATAAACAAAAGTTTTGTGTGTAAATACATGTACAAATCTGTTTGTAAACATGTAGCAGGAGTGAATAAAAGTTTTTTTAAAAGCAAGAATACCTGATCTATGAGACAGTACAAAGATGAAGTTACTTGCCTTGTATGCAGCCATTTCCCAGTTCAATCCACAGCACCACATATGGTCCCTGGCTAACATTAGACATTATACCTGAGCTCAGAACCTGGAATAAGCTCTGAGCACTATCATGTGTGGCTCAAATATAACCACCCCAAATGAAATAGAACTGACTAGTTTATCTATTAAAAATAAATATAATTTTTAAAATGATTATAAACACATGAGAATATATTATTCATCCCAAATATATTTCCAGAATATATCAAAATTATTTTTGTCTAAAATTATTTAAATTGAATTGAGATGTTAAACTTAAGTACATATTTGCAAACAACCTGTATATGGAATTTACATACTCCTTTAATTGAGTATACGTGAATCACAAGAAGTTAAACTATTATCTCTAGCACCATGAGGGGGAAAATTTTGGCAAGCTTCAATCCAAGGAAAGGGAGCTCATTTTTCCTACTATCTGTTTCCATAGCAAATTGATTAATTACCTCAACAATCATATAATCTAATGCAATAAATACATTGTCAAGATCTCTATTTCACATATTTAGAAACCTGAGTTTAGGTAAAAGTAACTATTTTTCTATTGTTAAACTAGTAATATGAATAACAGATTTTAAATTTAAAATTTAATTGAATTTATTTATATAATAAAAATCTATCACTTTGTGATTAAAGTATTTTTAAAACTTATTTTAAATATTACATTGAGCATACTTTATAATTTTACTGTTGATTTTTGTCAATTCTTTGTTCCTATTACATCTAAATTCAATAAAATTCTGATTATTATAAGGATTTTGTTTAATTAGTTTTTATGACTGAATCCCAACTACAAACATGTTTGTAATCCTGGTGTTTAAATAAAAATATTATAAAATAAAAATAAATTAAAAATAAAAATGTATGCCCCTGAGTACTGATTATTTAGTCCTATTTTTACCAGGCCCAAGAAACATTGCATCCTTCATTCTTGCATAGACAAACCAGTCCATTTGAATAAATATGAACAGAATGGCTTCAGTTCTTATTGTCACTACTTGGCCAGAAAGACTGCTGCTGTCCATATAAAAAATTTGCAAAAAAACATTCAGATGAAAATAAAAGAAAATGTATTTCAGGTAGCATTACTAAATTACAGAGGTTGTTTTTTTTTTTTAATTTACTTATATGATTGAACAAATTCATTGTAAGATTGAAATTGAAAAATTGTTATTAGTTCTCTTATAGTTGATATATAGTTGAGGTGAGTGAAATGAATGCATTAAAAATCATAAAGCTTTTTTTAAGGGCTTTAAGTTTTTTGAAAATCAAAACCTGTGGAAATATAAGATCCTGATGAGCTTTATCTCTCAAGAAACTAGCACACATCTCAACCTGAGATGTGCACTGTAAATTCTCTTCTCTAGAGAAGTCCAGGCTTTCTTGAACACATATCTATTTATTTATCTCATAACATTTTTTGTAGTAAATTTCCTTACATAGTACTATTTGCCTTGTTGCCTGGAGACAATACAGCAGTTAAGGTGCTTGACTTACATCCTGGGATTTCATTCCCTGAACCTCATATGTTGTCTCAAGTCTCACCAGGAATAAATCCTTGCGTGCAGAGCCTGGAAAAAATCTGAACATTACTGAGAGTGTTTCAAAAACAAAACAACATTTTTAAAAAACCTATTTGCCTCTACTAAAAATAGATTCTTTTGTTAAAAAGTGACAAGTTCAAATTTTGTTATATATGCCTATATATTATATACTTATATACTAATTTATATTATACATATAAAATGTGTGAGTTTCATTGAAAGGTAGATTAAATATTTGCTCCAATCTTTGAGAGCACAATTTAGATATACAAAGATGGTAGAGAAAGCAAACAATTGTACTGCAAGTTTTAGAAGGTCTTCAAAATCACTTAACCCTCACATTTTCCAAATGTTACTGTGCCTACTCATAGACCATCAATTTCTGCAAGATTACATTCATCTGTAAAATATAAGCGATTGAATTATAAGATTTTACAAAGATAATGCAGAGTGTTATCGGCAATTTTATAAAAGTAGAATTGAATTATGCTTGGATAAGTTAGTGTTTCCTTTGTTTTAAACCAGAGTAAACTAATATCAATATGCCTTTGGTTTAGCAACTATGTTGTAGAAATTAAAATCCTTAAAAGAGCAGATTGTTATTTGGTAACAAAAATGTCTGAATCAAAATAATTTAACATTTACAAATTATAGTGATTTTGAAGGCTTTTGTTTCTATCTCTGTGTGAAAAGTTTAAGAAAACCTTAAAAGTATATGCGTTCTCAGATTATAGGTTTAATCCAAAGAAGGAGTTATCCATACCTTTAGATTAATGCTTATGTTTGTTCTTCTTTTACAATAATATGTTTCACTAGGGAAACATTCTAAATGACTAGAGTACATTCTTGACTGAATTAATTCCTGAGTTTGATCATTGCAGTGTGTCCCTGTCCATATTGGTTCATGATACCCATTTGATTCTTAATTCCTCTGGATTTGAGGAGTGAATCATCAAATGAGAAGAGCTTAAGATAAATAGTAAGAAAGTCACCCTTGAACTTCTGGATCTTTTGATTTTTTTAGACACCCCCCAAAAAAAATTATCTTGTAACTTGCATGAAAACATCTGATATTCCTGGTCGAATATTATGCTGCTTTTATTGTAATAGAATTGATTGTATGATATTTTTGCCTGTCAGAGTCAACCATAGTATTTATCAGAAAAGCATTAACATATATGGCTAATATTTTTATACTTTGAAATATATCCATGAATAATCACAGTCACAGTTTGAAACTTCCAAAAATGTAATTATGGTCAAATTACTGTAAGTACTCAATAATATATACAAAAATAAGTTTTTTGTATTCTCTTCAATGTAATATATCTATAGACTAGTACATGCAGTCTATTTTTTTTTTTTTTGTGGTTTTTGGGTCACACCCGGCAGTGCTCAGAGGAAACTCCTGGTTCCATGCTCAGAAATTGCTCCTGGCAGGCACGGGGGGACCATCTGGGAAGCCAGATTCGAACTGATGACCTTCTGCATGAAAGGCAAACGCCTTACCTTCATGCAATCTCTCCGGCCCCAAAAGATGAATACTGTATCAGCTACACATTTTTTTTTTTTTTTGGTTTTTGGGTCACACCCGGCAGCACCCAGGGGTTATTCCTGGCTTCATGCTCAGAAATCGCTCCTGGCAGGCTCAGGGGACCATATGGGATGCCGGGATTTGAACCGATGACCTTCTGCATGAAAGGCAAACGCCTTACCCTCCATGCTATCTCTCCGGCCCCATGCAGTCTATTTTTTGATAATAAATGCATAGATTCTCAAAAATAACAATGTTAACTATTATATCAAATATGCAAAAACAACTATGGGAAGCCTTGATAAACACCAGACAATAGTACAGATTTTAAATTTTATGAATTGATAAATATCTCTAATATTTCCATCAGGAGGAATTGATTTTCCTTTAAACATTATCCTAAACAAAAGGAATTCAAAAGGTTTTTATTTTATTTTATTTTTATTTTTGGGTCACACCCTGTCACACTCAAGGGCTTACTCCTGGCTATGCTCTCAGAAATTGATCCTGGCTCAGGGGACCACATGGGGTGCCCAGGGATTGAACCACAGTCTGAAGATCGGGTGCATGCAAGGCAAACGCTCTACCACTGTTATCGCTTCAGCCCCCAGAAAAAAATTTTAATTTTTCCTTTCTAGAGCACCATGGATACAATTATGAGCTATCACAGCAGCCAAAGAAGTTGAACAGATTGTAGAAAAAAGGGACTAACAGGGAAATGAGTCCTAATATCTGTGTTTAAACTTCACCACCAAAAGTTAGAAACAAGACTAGTATATCTATCATCCATACATATTTATATTTTACAACAGAAGTACTAAACAATACAAAAAGTTTATAAAAAAATATTGTACCCTAAAGACTTTAAGTATGATGAATCTGATAAGAAATTCTAAATATTGTATGCCAAAATTTAATGACAGGTAAATAATACAAATTTCTTTAAAAATATAAGAAAATTAAAGCTATCAGAAAGAAATAAAACTTTATAGGGGCTGCAGAGCTATCACAGCAGCAAGGCATTTGCCTTGCTTGTGGCTGAACCAGGATGAACCTGAGTTCGATTTCCAGCATCCTATATGGTCCCCCTAGCCTGCAAGTAGCAACTTCTGAGTACAGAGCCAGGAGTAACCCCTGAGCGCTGCCGTGTGTGGCCCAAAAAAACAGCAAATAACAACAACAACAAAAAAAAACCTATAGAACAGAATCAAGAACATAAATTTACAGCTGAAACCTTCTTATAAAGGAAGAGGATTTTCTTAAATTCTGTTAACACAACTTAATAGACATAACTCAGCATTTGCATTAATATTATGCTGAGCCACATAACTCTATAGGGTTGGGGTCCTGATAACAGTTATATAAGCATCTATATAAAATGGGTCCAAAGCAATATCACAGCAGTAGGGCGTTTGCCTTGCACTAAGCTGACCAGGGATGGATCCAGAATGATCCCCTGGCATCCCATATGGTCCCCAGCTTCCCAGAAGCGATTTCTGAGCATAGAACCAGGAGTAAACCCTGAGTGCCACAGGGTGTGATTCCCCCCAAAAAATCACTTTGGATAAGTGATTACTTATCTAAATCTGTAATTAAATCACTAAAATAAATATCACTAATATGTATATACATATGCCAAATGAGAATGGTTTAGTCACCTGATAATATCTAATCAACAAACATTGCCACTGTTTTCTTTTCTCCATCCACCTATCTGATCAGGCTATTGTCTGCCAAAAGAAAAGGAAAAGTTAAGAGAGAGAATGATTCATGAATACACCCTCATTCTTTGTTTTGTTTTGTTTCAGGTAGCAATTCTGCTTTGGTCATAGGAAAAAGAAAATTTGATGAAAAAAGGTATGTTATTTATATTTACTATTACTACTCTAGACTGGACTTAATTTTACTTGTTCATTTTTAGGGACACACCAAGCAGTTCATGGGAGTTATTCCTGGCTCTGTACTCAGATATCACTCTTTTTCGGTGCATGGGAGACCATATGTTGTTCCTATGGTTGAACCCTGATCAGTAGAATGCAGCTCAAATACCTATCCACTTTACTATCTCTGCAGACCCTGGAATTTAAAATAGAGGAGGAGTAGCCTCTGCTATGCATGATAATATGATAATATGAATGTCCTAGGATGTCCTGCCAAATCTTGACATCTGGAGATAATAATTTTGGCATCTTTTTTCCCATATATGAAATTGGAAAAATAATATAAAATATTTACCACTCATTACCTATGATGACATGATCAGTTAGGGTGCTTTTCCTAAATATCATTCATCAGAATAAGAAGATCCAGGGGCCGGCGAGGTGGCGCTAGAGGCAGGTGTCTGCCTTGCAAGCACTAGCCAAGGAAAGAACCACGGTTCGATCCCCCGGCGTCCCATATGGTCCCCCCAAGCCAGGGGCAATTTCTGAGCGCTTAGCCAGGAATAACCCCTGAGCATCAAAAGGGTGTGGCCCGAAAAAAAAAAAGATCCAGTACATCAGAACTAACCAAAACAAGATACAAGTGCTTAATTATTCAAAGTTTGGCACAATAATCTTCAAAGCTGTTCTCCAAATTCTCTGGCATAACTCCTAAGCTTTAATTGTTATCGTGTGTGTGTGTTAATTTTGTAAACAACTGTTGATTTTTATTTACTTGGTTTATAAATTATCTAGGTAATTGCTAGAATTATTTGAAATTTAATTAATGATATTTTTGTCTTGCTTCTGTTCGGTGGTGTAAATAAACAAAACACTCTTTGCAGAGTTCTTGGATTATGGATCCAAAAAAAATCTTCTTAACATTTAAAGTTTTTATTTATTTAGTTATCAACAGAAAATTATTTTTGTTTTAGCATTCTTCACAATAGCCCAAACTTGGGGGGAAAAAACCAAATGTCCAAGAATAGATGACTAGTTAAAGAAACTGTGGTGCATATATTATACACAACAATATACTATTTGGCTAAATGGGGGAATAAAATCATGCAATTTGCTGTTTTGTAGATAGATTTGGAAAGTATCATGCTGAGTAAAGTTAGTCAGAAATGAGAGTCACATCTCTCTCTTATGTAGGTTATAAAGAACTAAAGTAAGGAAATTAAAAATGGCCCAAAGCAACAAACCTGGAAATTGATCTACAGACCTCCCATTGTGGGAGGATGGAGGGGAGAGTTGATTGAGATAAGGGATATTTTGGTGGGAGAATATGATGTTGGTACAATCAATCACGAATAGTCATGTAATCATGCCAAAATTAAAATATAATAAAGTAAAATATAAAAACAGATTATTATTCAGCGAGTGATGTGCTGGAATAGCTCAAAAGAGAAGCTTGTTAACTTTTCTGGAATGTTATGAACTGATTGTATCATTAATGGTGAAAATGTATTATCACAAAATTTAAAAATTCTAGCTTTTCTGGAAACAGGGAGGCCTTGCCAGCATGAGGAGCAAAGAGACCTCAGTTCTAATGCATTCTACTGAGTTTGAATGGGGATACGGGGCTTCTGCTCCCCTACAGCCTTCCCTCTTCTGCCTTCTGGGTCAGGGCTGCCACTGGGCACCTTCCCGGGTGACCAGCGAGGTTGGTGCCGGGTAGGACTTTAAAGGGGACCACAAGCCTTAACCACACCACACCCAATATAAGCAGGGTGGTCTTGGATAAGTCGCCGGTAACCTTTCTTCCCATCAGTCTTCATTCTCAAAACAAGCAGAGCGGTTATAGAAAGTTTAACAGGATATCATAGTGTTCATAAACTTAGATTGATTTTATGAAAGGAAACAATATGCTCAAAACCTACTGGACAGTATTTCATGGTACAAACTCCACATAAAGGGCTCACTGCCATATCACTGATTATTTTTAAGAATTCTCTATACACAACATAATCCATGAAGCCTTTCTTTAGTAAAGTTTACCATGACTAATTATCTAGAAAATGGAAAACCCTTACATCAGACTAGCTGGCTTTATATATATACATATATACATATATATGTATATATATATGTATGTATGTATCTTTTATATTTTCTTTTCTTTTCTTATCTTACTTACTTATTTTTCTTTTAAAGTATTCTTTCTTTCTTATTGCTCCTGAGTCAGTTTTTCAAAACTAATCCATGTATCTATCCTCAGTGTCTGGTGATATATGCACATGAGTATATTTGTTTGCTATACCAATGTCTGTCCAATGTCCTCTGTAACTTATATCTATTTCATGGTAGAGACTCCTCATACAGTGCTCATTACCATATCACTTAGATTTATAGACTTGAAAATTATGATTTTTTCTAAGAATTCCCTATAAACAATCTAATCCATGAAGCCTCACTTCAGTAAAGTTTACCGTCATCAATCATGACTGGCCTAGAAAATGAAAAACCTTTATATCAGGCTTGCTGGCTTTATTTTAATTTATTTGAAATTTTTAAGCATTCTGTCTCATTTCACCTGGGTCAGCTTTTTGATTGTAACCTATGGGTTTATCCTCAGTGTCATGAGTGTATAGGTTTGCATACTAATATCTGTCTAATGAACGTCTGCAATATATAATGTCTATGTTGTATATTTTCCTTCTCCCCTTTGCTTACAACCTTACAAACTTTTTTTTTAGCCTTTTACTCTCTCACTCCCATCAGTTATTACCCCACATTTAACCCTTTTTACCACATTTCTTGGCTCTTTATGAAGCAGATAATTCTCTACACTTCAGTCAGTTGCCAACCAGCTCCCAAAGTAACAAAAAAAAAAAAAAAAAAAAAAAAAAAAACATAGACTCTCAGTCTGAAAAGAAACCAAAACTCTGTTGCTATTGATTTGCTCTCAGCAGCCCTTTTTCCTCCACTTCCCTTCACTGTGGACCTTTGCCTTTTGCTTGCTACCAGATTTTGTTTCTGAGAAGTCCCCTGTCAAGGGCATTTCCTGATATGTGACTGCTGGTAGTCATTTTTCAGACTCCACAAGGCCAAATCGCAGGTTGAAACAATGCTCCAGATTTTACACCCCTCCCGGACTATTTCTAAAGACTTAAAGGGGACATGTATATCTCCTTTGAATATTTCTTTAGATGTATTCCCTTAACAGGTATAACCCTTATTTAATAACCTTTTATATAGCAACAATTTCTCCCATTGTTTTTTTTCTTTGTTTTTTTTTTTCTGATCTGTTTAATAAGGAATTCTAGTAGAAAAGTCTTTGCTTAGAGTTTTTGTTAGACCAGTTTATGACATTTTTTGGACTTGTTACCTCAGCCCCCATATGCACCAGTAATACCTTGTGGCATTGTTCCTTTTTTGAATAGGTTCATTAAAATATGAAAATATTACATATGCAAACAAGTTCTTATGTAATAGAGATAGGACCACACAAATTTTGTAATGCAATGGGACCTTACACCTTAAACAATGTTATAATGACTTGACTTAGGTCTCAGAAGAACGTACATTGTTGGTTCACCCCTTAATCATGGATACCATCTACGAAAACAAACACGGTTGTCTATACCATCACCAGGAAGCAAACCTCTATCAGGGAAGACTGTACTTCTGAACTGGCATCGACTTACTCCAAAGAGTGTTTCTTTGACACCCAGTTGACTTAGCAACAGCAACAACCTTTCAGGGCAGGGTTCTCTACAATGTCCCCTAATAGTGAAATGAAACCAGAAGATGTTCCACATCATCCTGACTTTGATGCAGGATCTGTATAGAAACCAGGATCTCTAACAAAAACCTGACAGCAACAACCATGATTGTATGAAAACTTTTACTGGAGCTACAGAAAATGCCTCAGGGGTTGGAAACCTAGTATGCCTGGAACCCAAAGTTGGGCTTATGCCGGAATACTATGGGGGTAAGGTTTTCCTGTATTTAGGCCAAAGGTTTTTTTTTTCTATTTCTCCAATATTTTGCTGGGTCTATACAAACAACTGCCACACACAAACCTTTTTTAATATAATTTTTTATCTCTTATCTTTAAAAAATAGAGCTTACTAAAACTCCTGCTATTGTTTTAATGATTTCTTTGGGAATACAATAATTTTCACAAATATACTTGCTATCGAACATTTTCTTCTTTCTTTTTTCTTCCACTTTTTTAGGGTATCTTTTTATTTACTTTCTATTTTTTGGTTTTAGGGCCATACCGGTGATGCTCAGGGGTTATTTCTGGCTCTGCACTCAGAAATTACTCCTGGCTGGGGCACCACATGAATGCCGGTGGATTGAACCATGGTCTGTCCTAGGTTAGCACATGTAAGGCAAACACCCTACTGCTTGTGCCACCGCTCCAGCCCCTTCTTTCTATTTTTAATAACTTTGCTTTCTGTCATCTTTAAAAAATTGTATTATGATCAGTTATGTCAATTATGTGATGCATTTTTAAAATAAATATAAATAAAATTAAAAATTCTATACAAAGTCTTAATTTTTTAATTTTTTTAGTTCATCAATTTTTTAAGCATTACTCAGTATACCACATATATTAAATCATGAAAATTCTCATAATTTTTAGGTAAATGAAAAACATTATAGTTAAAATAATTGATAGAATTAGGATTAATGTTTTTTGAGAAAGTAGTAATTAGACTGTATTTATTTGATTTGGAAAACTTTTCAAAGAATGGATTACATGTAGTAAAAGAGGAAAGTTTTTGTTCTTGTTTTTGTAAAATATTCTTTATTGAGAAGAATTAAACATGTAAAAATAAATAAATAGATTAACAAAGTCAAAAGATAATAGTAAGGCAAGGGGTATGTGTCTCAGTGATAAAGTATGGCTTGTACTCTGAGTCCTGGTTTTATGACTTGAACCACCAAGAAAATAAAAATCAAGTGTAGAAGAAGAAACAAGGTTGTAGCCAAAGCACAAATTGACTTTTACAATTAAACTCAGTAGTTGAGAATATGTCTCATAAGTATGGTGCCCAGGGTTTTATTCTCAAAGTAGCCAAATCCAAATAAAAAAGCAGGAGTTAATATATAGAGGGCATTTTAAATTTGAATAATTTATGCAGTAAAGTTGTCTTAAATTTATTCAGGATAATGTAAATTCTCACTTTCAATTTATAGAAGAGGAAATGATAAAATGTTAAGATTATAAGCCAATTCTAAACATTAAGATTTTACTGCAAAAACTATAAGAAAACTTAATTTAGTATAAATTAGAAGTGAATATCAAAATATTTTCATCTAATTATACATATGCATCAAGGTGCCTTTAGCAATTGTGTTTTTAAAATTATTATTGGCCAATAGTTTTATTGTCAAATGATCCCTATCTAATCCTATAATGTTATGATTTAATCAAGATCAGTCAGCACTTCTATATTCATGTTTATGTTATTCAAGCCAAAATTCTTGAATTTGTTCACACAACTTTATTCCTTCAAAATGAAAATTGGACACTTTATGAGATAGTTAAAATGAATAAGTGCACTTTTATGAAACTAAATTGAATTGGAAGGAATGTATAAAATTAAAATAAAACCTTTCTCCTATATCAGTGCAGATTTAATTTGGTTCCACTGAATAAAACCAGGCATCCAATTTAATATCTGCCAATTTTGATGCAATTCAATGATTATAAATACCTCTTGTATAAATTATATAGTTTTCTCCTTTTACTTCCCCTTCTCAGTGAATGGTTTATATAAAGAAGAGCAATTAATAAGCTTCAATAATATATTGAATTTATAATATTTTCAAATACATATATGTTGAAATGTAAAGTGTTTAATTTAATGTATAACTCATATTTATAATCATTTTAAGGCTTATAAAATAAAATAGGTCCTGATATTAGTATTTGAAACATGGTACAGTAATGCTAGTCATCTGAGCTCCAGCACCCCCAGTCATTGCAAGAGAATTTCAGTAAGTACCTGGACTGTGAGTTTGATGCTCCAAGGCAGGGAAAATTAAGGCTGATTTCATTGAATCATTCATTTAATTGATAATAAAAAAAATCACCAAGTCCAGGGTTTCCTTGGGTCTAGATAGAGACACAATGGTGAAGGAACTTGGTGTCGGGCCTAAACTCAAATAATTGAAGTACGAAAGAGGTAAAAAGAATCTAGAGTTCATGATCTCCACTGGCACTCAACTGTTGTTGTGCTCAGCTATGGAGAAACTTCTGAGTTTAAGCGAGAAACTACAGAGGCTGAAGAGGCTGAACACAACTTCTGTGGAAAGTTTCCACAACAAACCATGGTTAATCATCGCATTCAGCTAAAGATGCAGAGAATGAGGGTGATGATGCCTACAGCTAGCCTCAGATAAGAAGTTCATTGGACTCTTTACTTTAACTCTTCTACCCCCCTTTTTGGTAATCTTAGTTTTCCTTTAGAATGCAAGATACATCTGAAGTGAATTTGAGAGTGCTGTCTATATTGTACTCCACATATTCTATGGATTTGGGCCTAAAGTTAATCTACTTAGTTCATTTTGAATTTAATTCATTATGTACATAGTGATGTGAATGCTCATTTTCAGTCTTCTGTGTTTAACTATCCAGTTGTCACAACACAACTAGATAAAGAGTCTTTCACTTAGAGCTCTTCACTTAGAGTCTTCACTTAGAGCTCCTAGCTCTGAAGGTTTATGCCTGGACTTTTAATTATATCCCACTGTTGAAGAGTCTTTTTTAATACTAAAGAATCACACTGTTTTGATTATTGTATCTTTATAATAAAACTAAAAGCCAAGAAAAATATGTGATGCCACATGTTTTCTTTTCTTTATTTTACTTCTTAGAGTGGTTTTGGCTATGGGGAAGTTTTATATTTCCATAAAAATTTTAGTAGTGTGTGTTCTAGTTTATTAAAGAATGCTACTGGAATTTGTGTAGGTATTACATTGAGTCTATAGCAAACTAAAAAAATTTTGTACTTTGAATTAAATATTTACTATGATCAAAAGATACTCTAGTCAATGAAAGAAATTATTTTCACACTATACATCTGAAAGAAGGCTAATATCTAAGAGATCTTTTTTATTTTGGAGGGCCACATCAGGTGATTTTCAGGGCTCACTGTTGGCTCTACACTTAAGAACCACTCCTAGTGGAACCCTTGATATTGAAATCAAACCAAGTCAGCTGGTGTGTAAGGCAAACAGTTTTTTATAGTATTTCTCCACTCCTAAGAGATGTAAAGCTTCATAAAAAAATAATGGGGAGTATAACCGAAAATTTCATTAAAAAATATATGTTAGGAGGGCCAGGGAGATAGCACAGTAGTAGGGTGTTTGCTTTGTATGCAGTCGATTAAGGGGAGGGTGATTTGAATTCTGGCATTTCATATGGTCTCCCGTGCCTGTCAGGAGCAATTTCTGAGCACAGAGCCAGGAGTAATCCCTGATCAGCACCAGCTGTGATAGCCACAAAATATATGTTAAGTGTTCAACAGGCATATGCAGAAGTGTTAGTTATCATTTACTAGGAAAATAAAATAAAAATAAGGTATCACCAAGTACCATAAAGAAAGCCTATATCTAAAGATCAGCAAAAAAAGACAGTGCAATGAAAAAGGAATCAAAACATACTGTTAGTGTGAATGTAAAATATATGGAGATTTTTTTAAATAGTAAAAACTGGACTTCCATGTGACACAAAAATTAAATTTTATGACATGTATCTTAAGAACACAAAAACATGAATTTAAATAGATATATCTATATCTATGTTCATTGAAGCACTATTTATATTAATATATGAACAATGAGGATCAATAATATGAGTAATGATGATAAATATAAATTTTTCTTTAAAAATATGCAATCTTATTTTTAATATAAGTTTGATAAAATTATACAGTCCCGTAAAAAGTTAAATGATTCATAGGAAGAAAAAATATTTGATGATTGCATTCCTATATGGTATATATAATGTTATATATGACATATATACATATATATGTATATATACATGTATACATATATACATATGGGCCCGGAGAGATAGCACAACGGTGTTTGCCTTGCAAGCAGCCGATCCAGGACCAAAGGTGGTTGGTTCAAATCCTGGTGTCCCATATGGTCCCCCGTGCCTGCTGGAGATATTTCTGAGCAGACAGACAGGAGTAGCCCCTGAGCACTGCCAGGTGTGGCCCAAAAAAATAAACAAACATACATATATACATATATGTATGTATATACATGTGTATGACGTATATAAATATAGATGTAAAACACATATAACATATATAACATATATAATAATTAGCTAGGGCAGCATCATTACCACATAGGATAGGGACAAGAGATTAAGTGATGAAAAAGGAAATGTTAGACTAAAAGTACTTAGGGAAATTAGTGGAGTGTCTATAGATTCATTGTATTGGAAGTACAATAAATTTGTATACCAAAAGCACTAATATTAATGTTATTGTAACCATTTTACCTTATTTACAATAATATATTTTATAATAATGTTATAATAAGTTAAAAGGACAAAGAGATCAATGTAACAATTAAAACCTGATCAATGAAACTGCACATATTTGGTTAATTAAAAATAACCAAAAAGGCAGAGTATAAAAAGGAGAAAATTTAATAAAATAATTAGTGTTAGGAGAACTGAAAATGTCACATGCAAAATAAAGAAACTGGTTCACTGTTTGGTCAGGGGCCAAATTTAAAATAACATTGATTAAAGACTAGTGTAAGAGCATGTGGGAAGAGGGGACGCCATTTTGTAAGGACCACATGGTATAAGCCACATGCTAGTTTTCCTCAAGCCTATTTCCATTAACACTGCCTCAAGCTACCTGGCTACACCAAGTGGCCTATATGGAAAGGACATAAGGGAGCTATAGGAAGGTACCCCTAGACAACAACCAATCTTTTTATTTTATTTTATTTTTTTAATTTACTGGGGTGGGGAGTTCACCTGGCTGCACTCAAAGGTTACTCCTAGCTTTGTGCTGGGAAATTGTTCCTGGCAGGCTCGGGGATCATATGGGATGACAGGAATCAAACCGGAGTCTGTCCAGGGTTGGCTGTGTACAAGGCAGATGCCCTAACACTGTAATATCACTCCGGCTCCAGCCAATCATTTTAAAAATCATCAACGACCTAGAACCTCTCTAAATTCTTTCCCTATAAAATCTGATTCATGACCTTGGGCCTGGTTCGTCTCTTGAGAGAGAGCTGTTGGAGACTTGATAGACACTCTTAAAAAAGTTTGGAGCTGTTGGTAGATGGATTAAAGTTTTGTTCAGTTTGACTCCAATTGTGTGGTCTTGACCTTTGATTCCGGGTCCTAACAACTTCTAGCTAAACTTGTTTATTTTTGGGTTGTTTCATATCCAATAATTCCTTTTTATATGTACCACAAGGAATATAAATAATTATTTTACTTCTTTAAATCATTTGCCATAAACTACTTAGCAGCAATTCTAATAGCTGTTATAATACTTCTTTCAGTTTTCTTTTTATCAGATTTCCAAAAATTAAACCGTTAAAAGCAGCTCTTCATCACCCTGTAACTGCAATTTCAAGCATATTTCTATACAAATTTTCATCTTCAGTTTTTATTTTAATAGTTAGAACCCTCAAAGTATGTCAAGGATGACTTTCAAAGGCTATATAAAAAGGAATTATCACCATTTTTCTCATTCAAATCATTCATATTAATTTTTTCCAAGGATTGATGATCCTTTTCTATCATTATGTAATATTTATCTTGCTTACATCCTTCCAACAAAGTCATTAAGCTCATAACAAAAATAGCAGAATATAAAATATATTCAGGCCTACATAATACAAAGGAAGAAATTAATAAAAATGTTCGTAACTGGCACATTTGTGCCTCATTCTCTCTGAAGTAACTTAAAACACAAAAAGCTTAAATAAATTGTATTATTCATCTTTATTTCTCAATATTTACTAATTACTCAAATTGTTACTATTTTATTTCTCTTATTTTCTAATTTGTGTATAGCAAACAAGTTCTCAAAGATTGAGATATAGTCTTGTTTAGACACTTTACTTACAAAAGCTGTGTAAAAGATCATAGATGATGTTCATGTATGTAAAAGTTTCCACCTGTCATGATATATTGCTTACATGATTCCCTTCCTTCTACCAAATATATCCTTTGGAAATCTTCTCTCCAGATTTTAAAGCACATGTGGCAGCATATTTAGTCACACAGCATCTCCAAATTCTAGGATACTTAAATCTCAGTTGCAACACATAAAATTAGATGAGAAAGTTGTATAGATACCTATTAAAATCAACTTATGAAAACAGTAGTGCAGAAGCCATAACCGACATCAAATAGTGCAGGAAATCCTCAGACAATGGCTTTTAATAACCCCATGGTAAGATATAACAATGTTCCCAAACTCTATTTTACTAAACTCATGTTTATAACTGCACTTGCCATTTTGTTGTAACCTAATATAAAAATAAATTATTTTATTCCTTTCAAGGGGTCAGGCTTTGGTGACAGGGGAACTGGTGACAATGGTGGAGAGGTCCCACTGGTGGTGATATTGTTGTTGGAACATTGAATACCAGAAACAACTGTATTATGAACAAATTTCCAAACCAAAGTGTTAAAGTTTAAATAAGGTTTAAATAAATAAGTTTAAGTAAAATTTTAAAGTTTAAAACTATTTTTATTCTCTACTTTTTGTTTATGACAATTTCCATGAGAATATGTTATCCTTCTTTGAAAAAAAAACAGGGTGAACTATGAAAAACTTCCCTAGAGGGAATTATTTAATTAGCTTATTATTTAAATAAACTCTTGAGTAACAAAGGAAGAACTGCCATTTAGACTTTGCACATTGCTGTTTACTCTTTCTCTATTCACTATTATTTGAAAAAAATTCAAGGAGTAATGTACTCAGAAATCTTTAATAAATAACTATAAAGTCCTTACAGATTTGTAAAAATTCTCCTCGATATTAGGGTCATTGATTGATAGCTCAAGGAAAGAAAAAATAGAGACATGAAATTAAATTGAGCAATCATTTTCATTTTTCTTATTTCATAATGTTATGTCAAAGACATTCTTAACTTTTTTAAGTAGCTGTTACATAAAAATTGGCTTGCAGAATACTCAACAATCTTAATAGGCTTTGGGGAAGGAAAATAATAGAAGTTTTCTAATAATAAATGCTAACTTGTCTTTCACTGGAGAAGTTATAGCACCTATTTCTGGAGCAGAAGTTGCGTATAATATTCTGTTACTGGGGTTTCCAATTTGTCATGTTGTATCTATTTTTAGTCTTTTATAAATAATATTTTATTGAAACCATTGTGATTTACAAAGTCCTTTATAGTTAGATTTTAGACATACAATAAATCAAGGTCTTTCCCACCACCAGTCAACTTCCCTCCAGTAATGTTCTCAGAATGCATCCTATACCACCATTCTGCTCCCTGGCTTGCCGGTGTAAGTTTTAAGTTTAAGTTTATATTGTTGTAAGTTTAGATTTTTATAGTTTGAGTCTCTTGGTTCTATTGTTCTTGACTTTGGCTTATATATTTTTATGTCCTTATTAATCTCCATCAATGCACAAGAGACCACTTGGCCTCTGGCCCCATCCTTTCTTTTTTTCTTATTAATTTTATAAAAACATGCAGAAATATGAGATAAAACAAAATAACTGTGCCCCAAGGTTATTTGAAAGAGACAGGAGTCCCTATCTAAAAGATAAAAGGGGGTGGCAGTTTTTGCATAGGTGCTGCAAAAGTTGGGCAAATAGAAAGGAAACACCTTTGGACTAAAATCAAGGTGTCCCTACCCATGAAGCATACTGCCATAAGACCAACTATAGGCTTTGGGCATACTAAGTTGTCTAACCTCAAAGTATGATATATGTAATACATTAATTAAAATTCATGTTATTTTATAAAGACTGCACTTTAAAATACAAAGTGTAATAAGTTGGAGCATTGATAAAATATATTTTTAGAAAAATAAATTTAAAGAAAAATTTATATCTTTATCACATAAGACATTATGTTTAATGTAAGATCATTTGTGTTCTAAAATCATACAAAGAAATTTAGCATTATGTGATTTGTGGTAGATAACTAATTTAAATCTTAGCATCATTCTATTATTGGATTTGTGTGTGTGTGTGTGTGTGTGTGTGTGTATGTATGAGTGAGTGTCAGGGGTTGAATTCAGAGTTCTACACATACAAGAAAACTACTCTGCTTCTGAGACACATCCCTCAATATAGATAGTACAAATACAATTTTTAATTTACATAAAGGTTAGACATCAATTAAAAAGGTTCTATCATAAATTCAGAATAATAATAATGATCCAGTGCACAGAGTATTTGCCTTGAACATAGCTATACTGGGTTTAGCCTTCAGCATCTCATATGCTCCTCCAAGTTCTAGGAGAAGTGATTATGTGAGCAAATCCAAGAGTAAGTTCTGAACGAAGCTTGATATAACCTCCTCGCCATATACATGTAAAAATGTTCTGTTTTCATATGACTCTGCACTATATCACAAAATCTAGAAGAAAAAAATGAGTTTGATTACCAACAATTGCATTGCATATCTATAGATTAGGTTTTAACCACTCTATCTAATGGCACAACAACAACATTATTAACAACAAAACACTAGTCTTGCAAGCATGGGGCCATGGAGTTGAACCCAAATGCCATCCATATGCAATGATCACATTTTCTAAAAAGGTGAAGATAACTTGGAAAGCGATTCAGAGATCACCAGAACTGCTATTTTTTTCTGGCAATGATAAGTAGAGATTCTGCACCCTAAAAGGAGGAAAGTTTAGATAAGTCATAAGGCATGATTATGTAAGATTGAGGTGTTTATGTATAATCAATTTTTTTAGTTTGTGCTTCTAAGTGGTGATGAAGTCACATGGGTAAAACTCACTGGAATTGGAAATGGATTTAAACTCATAGGCTCTTTGACTCTTCTCTCATATTAGGATACTGAAAGAATATGTCATTCCTATTATTATTCTTGTTCAAATGGACTAAGGCATGGGTTCCATTTTTATAGAATTGAAAGAGAATCTAATCAGGGATGCTAGACACTACAGTATGTCCACTGTCTAGTTCTGAAAATGTCAAGACGAGGATACAAATTTTTTGTACTGAGACTTCAGTTATTAGACAAATTAGTATTGTGTTATATGGAGGACAATTAAAGTGGAAATCAACAGTGCTATTCTAGTTTTGGTAAATTATTCAACATGCTGCTATTTTTAAAAAACCTGTAGTATATTCAACTTTAATATGAATTCTTAAAAAATTGGGGTCAGAAAAATGAAAACCAGTAGCCTAAAGTTAGTATGATAACAAATATTAAATTATTAAACATGTTTTAATAGACTACTCTCTAAGTATAGGCTAATCCATTGATTAGCTAATCTTCTGATAGGCTAATCCATTCATGCTAATGCACATCAACCAATTAGCTATGTGCTTTATCTCTGGAGGAAAATCTACTTTGCATCAATTTTTTTTGCTGAATTAATTAATATATAATGATATACTCAGTCAAATTTATCTGTTGGGCATATATTTGTCACTTTATCAGAATTAATTAGCTTGCTAAATTCAAATATCTTGCAACATCACTGAAGTAATAATTTAACTTTGTATTAGCATATGTTCTTGATTTAGATTTTTGTATTTATTATGCATTTAATAATGCTTTTCCTTTGGCTCATATTTAGAAAATCAAAATATTCTGTTTTGAAGTCATAAAAGGCTCTGAGAGTAAGTTGATGCAGGGCATAAATTTTCCCTGTGGTTTAATTAACGATTGGTAATTAGTATTATTATGGGTAGTGACTTATCTTAAATTCTGATCACCATGCTTTGTTCCCAGTTGGCCCTTTTGATCTTTTCTTTCATGCTCCAAATAGTATTACCAATTTAAGACTGAAAGAAAAAGATACTTTGTGACTCAATTTATAAAATAAATGTGCTTAAACAGTTCAGGATGTCTATTAACGAAGAAATTTTATGATGAAGTTATTTCTTTTGAAGTGTGTTCAGCCCAAATGTATTTCCTTTATCTATATTAATTTAAAATGCAATTACTCTCAACTAATTTTAAAATAGTTATCAGTTATCTTCTGCAGATTATATATATTCACATATAACTATTCCTTTCTCATGATGTTTTAAACATGACTTAGTATTTAATAATTTATGATGCTAAGCACAATGTACCTTTTAAACAGGAAAATAAAAGACACTTTTTTGATCCATCAAAGTCAGAATTTAAAGTATTATTCCTTTGTCAAGCTTAGTTTTTTCATTAATTCAAGAGCATCTAGAAAGTCAATTAAAATGATAGGTTCTGAATCTTGAAATTAAATGGCAAGAAAATTTTCCAGATTTATAAATGACACTTGTTTCAGGAGAAATAAGATTATAATCTTTTGAAATTTGGTTAAAACACTTTCAAACATTCAATATGATATAATGGGAAATCTCACGCACTATCTCAATTTCAACTTCATTGAAAATTAATGACTCCTATGAAAATCTCAAGTTTATTAATACAATCCCGATCAGTAAATTAAAGAGGAAAGAAATATTTTAAGTATTTTAGTTTCTGCTTTCTCTTAAAAAAGTTTCATCTAGTTAAAAATAACTTTTCTTTTGTACTATGGCTAAAAAGAAAAAATGCATCTCTTTTAAACTTTTTTGACTGTTTAAATATGGGTCTACTGGCCCCAGTCAATTTGTTGGACTTTTATGCTTGTTTCTTTGTCTGAGGGCCACACCCAGTAGTATACCTGACTGCACTTAGGGATCACGTCTGGAAGAGTTGAGGACACCATATGGGGAGCTAGAGATAGAATCTGGATCATTTATCTGCAAGGTAATGCCTGACTGCTTCTTGGTTTATTGTCTTCTTACTCCCAATAATTTAATCTGTACTATAATACAAATAATAATGAAGGGTGAAATAAAAATAATTGATGAAGGCCTAAGCAATACTACAGTAGGCATTATAGTTATAGTGAAATAGGTATTCATATGCAGTAATTATGCCCATTTAATGAATACTAGACTGTGTCCATAATAAAGACATCCATTAAAGATATCATTTGAAATTAAATTTATAATAATCAAAAAATTTATTCCTTGTAATAAACATATATTAAGAGTTTCTTATATCCAATCAAACAGGATTTTATAAAGTTGAATATCAAATATATATATATATATATACATATATATCCCTAAAATAAGGATATTTTTGTCTTGATTTAAATTTATAAAAAATCAAGCTGTAATAACTTCAATTGACTTTATATTTGTTATAAGAACTTAGTATTTAGTTTTAATAATCGCACTTTAAGATTTAGAGACAATGGAGAAAACAATGAATAAATTAAAGAAAAAAATTAGTAAGAATTGTATAGTGAAAAATATGTAAGTAGAATGTAAATTAAAAAAAAAGAAGTACAAACCTAACCTTATATTTTAACTCTTATCATCTTAGAGAAACACATTTATATAAACATAGATAGAAAAAAATCAGATGAAAGGTATATTTGTGTGCACAATATCTTTATTTTTTTCTATTTTTAGAAATAATGGTTTTGGGGCCGGTGAAGTGCGCAGGAGGTAAGGTGTCTGTCCTGCAAGCGCTAGCCAAGGAAGGACAGCTGCTCGATCCCCCGGCGTCCCCGCAAGCCAGGGACAATTTCTGAGTGCTTAGCCAGGAGTAACCCCTGAGCATCAAACAGGTGTGGCCCAAAAAAACAACAAAAAAAAAATAAAGAAAGAAATAATGGTTTTGAGTCTATTGAGTTTTTTGAATGCTGACAAAATGAATGGAAAAGTAATTCTAGACTTTAGAGAAAAACAGAATTGCATACTTCATCATGTCACTTCAGTTTGATTTTTTTTCTT
Organism: Suncus etruscus; assembly: GCF_024139225.1. Lineage (NCBI taxonomy): Eukaryota > Metazoa > Chordata > Mammalia > Eulipotyphla > Soricidae > Suncus > Suncus etruscus. The sequence continues at coordinate 109,257,548 of NC_064848.1, forward strand.
TCAGAGAGACAATTAAAGAAATAAATCTGTCTATATCTTGACTTCATGATCCCTACATTATTTGGTTACATAAAAATTACTTTTTTGTGTGTGTGTGTGTGGGGGGGGGGGCGAAAGGGTCAGACCAAGCGGTGCTCAGAGATTACTCCTGGCTTTGCACACAGAAATCTCTCCTGGTAGGCACGGGGAACAAAATGGGATGACATAATTCATACCACCATCTATCCTGGATCAGCTGCATGCAAGGCAAATGTGTGCAAGGCAAACGCCCTACCACTGTGCTATCTCTCTGGCCCCTTAAAATAGTATGGCCGGAGTGATAGCACAGCGGTAGGGCATTTGCCTTGAACGCGGCCTGCATCCCATTGGTGTCCCAGGACAGAAGCAATTTCTGTGCACATGGCCAGGAGTAACCCCTGAGCATCACAGAGTGTGGCCCAAAAAAAGCAAAAATAAAATAAAATAAAATAAATTACTCTTTTAAAATAAGAGGGAAGAAAAGAAAAAGACATTCTGTAACTTTATGTCCTATTCATGGAATTTGGTTTTTAAGCTCATTACTTCTCAGGTTTTACAAATCATAACTACAAGTGTACTGAACACTATAAAAGATTCTGAATTACATATATTGAGACTGTTTAAAATAATCTAATACATTAACAATAGGTTTCTGAATGACAACTTAACCTAAAGAAAATTTCACTTATTGTGCAATGTACTCTTCTTTTTGGACTTAACCATACCATTTCCTAATGTTAAAGTGTGAAGGGGATTTCCTCTATACATGTAGGAAATTCTCACAATACTGGGTGTCCTACAACTCAATACAATTCTGATATTTTGTCCCCAGAGATAGCATCAAATTCCAAGAATAAAAACTTCAATTCTGTAAGACTACCCTCAGATGCTTGTCCTTCACTGAAAACTGTTACCAGTACTTAGCACCAACTGGCTACAGATCAGTTCATCCCCAAACACTGTTTCGGGTTAAATTAATTTAAGATTGCAGTTTACAGAACTATTATTTAACCCAATAATTGACAAAACTAATAAAAGAAATCTAATATGGAAGAGCATTCACCATAGGACAAAGAATGAGAAAAAAAAAATAATGGGAAACTCATTCACTCTCTCTCCACAAATATGTTCATCTAAGTGAAAACTCTAATTTTTTTCCAGGTGTTTATAAAGGATTCGTTACATTGGTGCAATGCAGGTTTCTCAGGAATGCTACCAAATTTGTATGGATAGATTTCACTACATAGCTGAAGTAAACTGCATATAATTAAAATGTAAGTTTACTGGAGAAGCTCACTGTATGTAATAAATATACGATCTAGCTATCAAAAAGGGTAGAAAGACAGTATAAATCACGTGACAGAGAGTGAGGAGACAAACTAACAGAAAAACTACAGTGGAGGTTTGGAAAGTTCTTTAGCAGCTATTGTTTTCCAGAAAAAGAGAGGCCTTGTCTAAGTGATGAATTCTGAAGATCTGATTTGGAGAAAGCTTCCAGAAAGCAGGTCCTAAATGAAGGCATCAAAAATTTTGGCTTAATTTGATGGACATATTTATGTAATAAAGAGATCTGTGTTTTCAGAACTATTTCTTCATTTTAATGCTGGTGGTACCTTTCACACTTTCATTTCTTAATTGTTCTCTTCTTGCCTTCATTTGTCTGCTTATATTGATTGTGTAAGTCAGACTCTCTATAGTCCCCACTGTCATGTCAGTGGGGTGCTGCTTAATCTCAAATATTTTCACCTTTTCAATTGCACATAACAATTTTATTTTTTCAGGTTCTTTAGTCTTCTTATAACAATAGGCATGATTGATTAAATCACTGACCATTAGATGGCAATTGTTTCTGTAGCCCTCTTCACTCCCTAGAAGGTAAAGATAGGGGAGACTGAATTTCCTATTTCTCTAATCACAGGATTGTGTCTCTTGGCAATAGCTTCTCCCTAGGTGCCTCTGAAGTCTTTCCAAAAATCAGATCATCAATATAACCAAGACAGCTTTGTCTTCTTTATCACTTCAGAGGTTTCAAGCATAGAAGTTCTATGCTTAAAGCATAATGAAAAATCAAATACATATATCTATAATATAATAAAATTTTACATGTTAATAAATCTTTTACATATACAAAAGACATAAATTAAAGTGAAAGGTGAAGCCTCAGTTTCTTCTTACATGCTACCGCAAGAAGCTTCATTTTATCTGTCATCATCCTACATTTTAAACATTTTTGCAAATGCTGAAGTTTTTCTGAGACTGGATCTGTTCCCAAGACCATAAATACGGCATGAGACCTTGAGTTCATAGGTGAGTAAGACACAAAGGGGAAATACCTGGTCATCTAGTGAATTATATCAATCAAAATGTATTTTATAAGCAGACAATTACCACCAAAATAAGAAAGAAGCAACAAACTAAACTTAGTAATACAAATGGGCCCCAATTGACAAAACATTTCTGGCAAACAAATGAAATACTCTAAAAAGTAACACAAACCCAGTTTTCCTTTTATAAAGAGGGAGGGGGATCCAGACTCAGTCTTATATGTTTCTTCCCTTACTAGAGATTCTTTATAACTTTTCAATATACTCTGATTTTTTAAATTCCGAGTCTTATAATTTTATTAACCTAATATTAATTCAATAAACTGTGCTACATGGTTCTAGAGAGATAAAATTGTCAAGGCATGTTCCTAGCATGTGCTGAATCCACTTAGATGTTCAGCATAACATATCTTGAGTGCCAACAGAACTTCCCATGAGAAAAATGTCAGGAGTAGCACCTGAGCACAATTGGGTGAGACCCCAAACAAAGAAATGTAAAACGCTTCCTACCTTAGTAAATGAGTGTTTTCATTTTTATTCTGTAATTAAAACCTTTATTAATTTAATCTAGCTATTGAATTAGTTCAATATTAGTCTGAACAACTCAATATGAAGCAAAAATTTGAAAATATCATGAAGGAAATAACTAGCATATATATGAAATCATTATCCTGTAGAATAAAATAACAATATACTAATATTATTAATAAAAGTAATATCTTCCTAATCATGTAGTTATTAAATACTTATGGCTTTACTCCAATGTCAAAAAATTAAAATTTAGTTAAAGTATTAAATTCAAATATATTCTAGTTTTCTGCCTATAGTTTATTAGATGACAGGCATGTTAAAAATAAAAAAATTTATGGGGGTGGGAGGAGAAAATAAAAGATTTATCAGAGAAATGTTGAGATCAATAAAAGGAAAGACAATGAAAGGCACTTTTTGTAAGAACTGAATAATGATACATCTTTCCAAATATTTTAGAAATTTCTAGAGAAAACTTTTTGAAGTCAGTTGATAAAGTTCTTAGATGTGAATTCAAATTTAGTGTGGGTTTGGGTTGGAGTGATAGTACAGTGGGTAGGATATCTGCATTGCATGCAGCATACCTAGGTTTGATCCCTGGTACCCTATATAGTCCCCAAGTCTATCAAAAATGTCCCTGAATGCAAAGTCAGGAGTGAGCCCTGGCATTGCCTGGTATGGGCCCTAAACAAAACAAACAAACAAAATTAGTGTACATATTTTTGCTTACTGTGCATTTCTAGTGAATCAGATTCAGGTTTCTATAAATATTGTAAAGCTCTACTTTTATATCAAAGAGAACAATAAAACTTTTAAAATAGGGGCTGGAGCAGTGGTGCAAGCAGTAAGTAAGGCATCTGCCCTGGGAGTGCTAACCTAGGAAAGACTGTGGTTTGATTCCTCCAGCGTCCCATATGGTCCCTCAAGCCAGGGACAATTTCTGAGTGCATAGCCAGGAGTAACTACCTAGCATCACTGGGTGTGGCCCATAAACAACAAAACAACAAATTAATGAAAGAAATGTAGTATGGAAAAATCTTCATAGCATATTAAGTCCTCACCAAAAAATAAAATATTTCAACTTAAATTAAATACTTAAAAGCAGGTTAAAGGATTGGTTTTTAATGTAAAGTGAAACAAATGACATATTTAACAAGCAAACTTTGATTAAAAGTAACTATTAAAACAGAAATAGTTGTTACAAATATTGAAAGGTGGTAGAATGTGATACTTGTCCAATGAATACATAAAAATTATATTCTACTGAAAACAGATGTATGTGTTTTATTTAATATTTCATATGTAAATATTTTATTTTGTTAGACATAAAGTCTACTCTTCCAACTTTCTTAGTTCTTTCAAGTTGCAAACATTTCTCTCATTATTAAGATGCTATTGATTTTGCTTTTTCTAAACTTCTCTAAAATTATTTTAATCTACTGGAAAGAGGTGGATTAAAATCAATGCCACCCACTTATTTTTAGAAAAAATGCTTTGAAATGTAATGTTTTAATTTATATGATTTTTGTGGTCAAAAAGTTGTCATGTATTGCTTTGTAAAAATCCAATGTAATTAACGAAAATATCAACTTAGGGTTACTCCTGGCTCTATGCACAGAAATCGATTCTGGCAGGCTCAGGTACCATATGGGGGCCGGGATTTGAACCACCGTCCTTCTGCATGCAAGGCAAATGCTTACCTCCATGCTATCTCTCCAGCCCCTTTATGCAGTCTTTTGACTTAAATACTCATATATTCAAAAAGTCAGAGTTAACTTCTGTAATTTTTAAAAAATTAATATATAAATATAAAATATTATTAACAACATTTACCCAAATGATTGTGAAAGGGGTCAAATGGATATTTGGATAATGGGCATGGAATTTTGCCTTACACACAGCTGACTAGAGTTTGATCCCAGAATTCCATATGGTCTCCTGAGCTTGTCAGGAGTTATTTCTGATGCATATCCTCTGAGCACCAGTGGTTGTGGCCAAAAACAAACAAACAAACAAAAATGGGTGTGGAGTGCAATAAATGCTATTATTTAAAAATCCTCTAGGTTTGATAAAATCACCATAACTTGATATTTTCTCTTTATCTGTAACTAAATTGTTTTATTTATTGAAATTTGGTGTTATTAAAACCCTAACTTGGTATCAGTTTCCATTCATGACCTATAACTCCTCTCTTGCATTGACTATAGTATATAGCAATATTTTTATTCACCCTTCACAACTATGCTTTGATGGTCACAAGGGCATTACTTACAAAGTCATCATCAATACTACTAAAATAATCTTCTAAATCAGGCATAAAGCTGTATTTATGGTGAACAATACACTATTACTATCATATTAGGTAATTTAGATGCATAGTCTTTAGAATATAACAGTAAAAATGTTAACAGGCATCAATGACTTTTATCTTTTAATTTATAGCCATGAATTATGAATAATAAAAATCTATTATTCCTGAGAAATTGAACCTTAATATATATCAAATAAATAAGATTTTCCCTACAAAAGATTTCCACTGATCTTTATTAGCAAACATCAGTTTTACAGTGGGTGACCATTTGCAGTGAGTTGCTATAAATCAGTTGTTGAATATATTGCATAAAAGCTATAGGAAAAGCAATTTTATGAGATAGAAATGGAATAAAGTGTAATATAAATTTTATCCTATAGAAACTACCTTCTAGATTATAAAATATCTTCTTTCAATAAGTAAGACCAATATTCTGAAATGGAAGCACAGATATACATAGAGAAGAAATTTCTTGTAAATTGTCCTTCAAAATGTGCAATTACTATTCAAATTCCTGAGTTCAAAGGTTATTTCGAACTTGAAATCTTAGAAATATGACTTAAGTTGGGGTCTTAGATGAGATATCAAAAAGTTTTCAATATTTAACACCAATTTTGCTTATTTGAATATACATTGATTATTTGATTTCCAAAATATAATTTGATTTCCAAAGATAATCATTTAATTTTCAGGAGATACTCTGTTTACTGTACCTAACATTAAGATCTGAGATTTAAGCAAGTCTAGCAATAATAAGATGTTAGTATCAATCCAAAAATTTTAAGAATATTTTTAGCCTTTAACTTAGAAATCTCTTAAGCCTTTAAAATTATTTATTATTATTTTAAAAAACATTAAATGCATTCTTGTTAGCCATAAAACATTAAACTAAATCTGAAGTATCGAGGATGCCTATAAAGTTCAGAAAGTAAGACACTTGCACTTGCTTTACAAGCAACTATGTGGGTTCGCCTATGTTTCAGCACTACAAGTATCTCCTCACACCTATGGTGACTCCTAAGCACCAAGCCAGAATAGCCACTGAGCACCTCAGGTGTTACTCCCAAACTGGGAGAGAGGGAGAAGGAAAGGAAGGAAGGAATGGAAGGAAGGAGGGAGGGAGGGAAGGAGACAGGGAGGCAGAAGGGAGGGAATGAGAGAGGGAGAGAGGGAGAAAGAAAGAGAGGGAAGGAGAGAGGGAGGAGAGGAGGGAGGGAGAAAGGGAGAGGAAGAGGAATGGAGAGAAAAAGTAATAGAATAAAGAAGGCAGGAATGAAGGAAGGGAGGGAAGGAGGGAAGAAGGAAGTAAGGGATGGAGGGAAGGAGGCAGGGAAGAAGGGAAGGAGAGAGGGAAGAAAGGAGGAAGGAAAGGAGGGAGGGAGGAAATGAGGGAAGAAGGGAGAAAGGGAAGAAGGGAGGAAGGAAGGGAGAAAGGAGGGGAGGAAGTAATTGAATAAGGAAAGAAAGCAGAAATGAAAGAAGGGAGGAAGGAAGGGAGGGAGGAAAAATGGGAGGAGGGAAGAAAGAATTAAGGGAAGAAAGAAAGGAATAAGTAAAGAGGGAAGAATAAAAGTAAGAAAAGAAAAAAGAAGGAAATTCAGGAGTTACAAAGTTGCAACAGGTTTTATTTTCTAAAACATACCTGTTATTCATTTAATTCATTTAATAATTTAGTAACATGATTTTAATAACTTTAATACATTTGGTTCTGAACACAAGCAAATGCATCATCAAATTGCCTTGACCCTCCACAAATGTCCTTGTGTCTACCTCATGATTAGTTCACCTCACCATCATCACTTCCCTTACTTAATCCAGTATTCTAATTTTTTTTTAATTTTTATTGTGGAAAAAGTGACTTACAAATCTTTCACAGTAATATTTAAGGTGCATAGTCACAATGAGTGAGGGACATTCCCACTACCAGTGGTGCATAGTCACAATGAGTGAGGGACATTCACACTACCAGTGTTGTCCTCCCTCCACCCCTTTACCTAGCATGCATCCCACTTCTCCCTCCTTTACCTCCCAGGATGCTAGCGTAATTTGTCCCAGGATGCTAGCATAATTTGTCCCTGCATGTACAGCTTGCTGTAGATAGGGTATCGATTCTGTTGTCTTTGACTCTGGGTTTGGTGTTCAAGTTTGATCATTTTTTATTCATATGACTGTCTGTTCCTGCTACCATTCATTTTTCCTCTCAAAGTATGAAGCTGAGCAAGATAATTCTAGCAATGTGGAGGTATAAGAAAATAAAAGGGGAAAGAAAAAAAAACAACAAACATGCACATACACACCCCAAAAATAAAATAAAATTAAAATAAAACAAGAAAAAAAGAAATAAACTAGAAGGAATTGTCTAGGTGTTATAAATATCAATTTGGAAAAAGAAAAGGAAAAAAGGAAACAAAACAACACAAAATAAAAAAAGAAAAAAGGCAACAAAGCTGCAACAAGTATACAAAAAATAGCAAAGAAAGAACAAGCAAAAACCAAAACCAGCAACTTCTAAAGACAAAAAAAGACAAAAACAAAACAAAACAAAAAAAACAACAACCAAAACACCCACACACAAAAAAGAAAAAAACAAGATAAAACAATGAAAACAAAAAGAAGAAAAGGTTTGTGTCTTCTTCCTCTCTTCTTCCTTTCTTCTTTCTCTTCCTCTCTTCTTCTTCCTCTCTTCCTCTTCCTCGTCTTTCTCTTCCTCTTCTTCCTCTCTTCCTCTTCTTCCTCCTCTCTCCCTCTACTTCCTCCTCTCTTCCTCCTTTCTTCCCCCTCTTCCTCCTCTCTTCTTCCTCTTCCTTTTCTCTTCCTCCTCTTTCTTTTCTCTTCCTCTTCTTCCTTTTCTCTTCCTCCTCTTCCTCTTCTCTTCTTCCTCTTCCTCCTCTTCCTCCTCTCTTTCTCTTTCTCCTCTTTTCCTCCTTTTCCTCTTTTCCTCCTCTTCCTCCTCCTCCTCCCCTCCTGCTTCTTCTTTTGCAAATGCACAGTATTGGGAAAATTAGAAAGGGAATTCTCTTGGCCTAATAGATACAGGGGTTCTGTACCCTTGAAGCAGATTGCCATTGGAACAACTACAGGCTCCATACACACTTATTTTCACACCCCAAGGTCTTTTTGTGGTGCCAGGAAACTTTACACTCAGTTATGGATGATAACATCAGGCCTCTGTAGCTAGAGATCTTGGTATTTGCAGAGGTCATAGGATGATGCCTATGATACAGTCATTCTTTAGGGTTCTAGAAGTTCAATTGTTCTAATCAGTTTTGTGCAATTAGTGGTCTTGATTTTTGCTTAGATGCTTGGACAAAGCCTTGAATAGAGTCTTTCAGTGCTGTTCCAAAAGTTTTGCTCAGTCGCAGTTGTCCAACTCTGACCTCTAGAATTAGAGATCTTGGTTTTTTTATGAATCCTAGATCCAGGCCTAACCTAAAACCTTTTTCATTGGTCCCGCAATAGGTTCTGCTCAGACGTTTCTTGTCAAATTCAATCTTCTGTAGTTAGTGATTCTGGTTTTTGCATAGAGCAAAGGCTGAGATGTCCTCTGGTTTCATTATACTGTTAGGTGATGAGATATGACATCCCTCTCTTGAATTAAGTTGTTGCCATTTCCTCAAGTCAGGATGTCATATCAAAACTGGTGCAGGTTTGTGCTAGAACCGTATTAGAAAGTTCCCAGAAAGGAGTTTGGTTCCTGGTGAAGTTGAAGAGGGAAAAAAATCTATATATTTATATAATAAAAGAAATATAAAGAAATTTAAAAAAGAAATTAGAGAAAAAAAGCTGTTTATGAGGCTAACTTATATCTGGAAATAAACAGACTAGGAGGTACTATTATAGAGGTATTAAACATATAAAGGATATATAGGCTTACCCATTAAGTCTTCTGAGATATTTTTGTGGGAAGTAAAATCCAGGGCACTTTTTCATTACACATCATGTCTTGTAGAGTTTGAGAAATGATTTAAAGCAGTAAGTGAGCAGGTAGTGTCCTCTGGCTGAAGGTCCTTCTGGGTCTGACTCGATAGAATGCAACAGTCCACAATTGGGAAGGTGAGAAGGTCCACAAAGCCTGAGTCAGCAAAAGTGATGGTTATAGTTTCTTTCCGAGGCACAAGATGTGAGATTGAGAGGTTATCCTTTCAATTTGGGAGCTGGGTGGTGGTCTATTGGGGCAGGAGGTTGGTCTTGGGACATAGTGGGTTAAGAACTGAGGGTATAGAGTATTAAATAAGGAAGGATAATGGATCAGGATTTGTGGATGAGAGGATAGAAGGATTTCTGAAGGGAGGAGGAGGGATAATATATAAGAGGGGCTATATACACTTTAGGCATGGATTGTTTACATGTTTGGTTTGACATTCAGAGAGGATTCAATTGTCTACAAACTCATGCCCACATAAAGACAGAAATTAGTGGTCTATTCTTAGGTTGTTGTTGGAGGCCTAACCTTAATAGACTGGGTCTGAGCTCTTAAGAAATAATTGAGTTAAGAAAAGATAGATAATTGGCTACGATATGGATTAGGAGAAAAAGAAGGGGAAAAACAAAAGATAAGAGAGAAGAGAAAAGAACAATAAGTAAATATGGTAAAAATAATTAAAAAAAGATTGGGCTGGTGCGTTGGTGTTGGAGGGCTTTCCTCTTTCAAGGCTACTCATCACTGTTGGGGATGGGCTTTGCTAAATAAAGGTTTTAGGGTTACACAGTGGCTGAAGCTTTTTAGGATAAGTACAGTTTTCATGTCTAGAGTACTAAGCAATGTGGTAGTAAGGTCTATAAGATGGAGCTAGCCTATGTATTATCGTTGGCCACAACTTAAGTATAGCGGTACTTTTCCTAAGGAGCAACTGACAATAAGAGCTTTAATTTACATAGATTGAATTGATGAAAAAGAATAAAGGAGAGAGGGAAAGAAAAAGTAGAGGTAAAAAAGAGAAAGAGAGAAAAATAAAGAAAAAAATGAAAAAAGAGGGAAAAAGGAAGTAGTAATTTGCAAAAACATGTTCGATGAATGGTATCTATAACAAGTCTGTGGTGCACCATTGATTGTTCCAGTATTCTGAATCGTCAAATGTTTTGGGTCCTAATAGAAGACATAAACAAAAGAGATTGGGTAAATTAGAGTATTTTATCAAAACATTGTCATAATGAGAACTGTATATTGTATTCAGTATGATTAAACACTGAGGTTTAAAATTAGGGTGTCCACCCTTTGTTTTCAAGACCTCCTGTGGATAAAGAAGATGGAGGGTTATTTTATACCTGGTAAAGTTAAGGCATTAAAGCGTATTGTTAGTAATCACTACAACGGGATTCCAGGCTTCCAATCATATTCTGCATCTGGTTCTGTGAATAAATACGTTAGGACATTATTATAGACCTTTGTAGTTAGAGGTTGACTGCATACCTGTTCACTCTAAATCACTGTTTCCTTCGTGGATGGTTTGTTTAGGTTATAATGGGTATTCACATCTTTGTGTGGCCCCCTTGCACTTCATTTGAACAATTCTCCTCATTACATGTGGCACCTACAGTGTTTGGAGATTCTACCATTCGACCCTTGTATTTGTTGCTGGAGTATTATATGTAAATGTGATATGTATTCTAAATACCTAAAAGAAGTGCTATCATTCTGTATTTATCCTTCTTCTTCTGGCTTACTTTGTAAGATCCATCCATGTTGCTGCAAAATCCATGATTGTATCATTTCTAACTGCTATGTAGTATTCCATTGAGTATAAGTACATCTTCATGATCCACTCATTTGTTGTTGGGCATCGAGGTTGGCTACAAATCTTGGCTATTGTGCTGAGTGCTGTGATAAATAGTGGAGTGCACACATACTTTGAGATGAATATTCTTCTGTCTTGGCGTATGATTGCTGGGTCATATGGCAGTTCAATTCTGAGTTTACTAAGCATTAGCCATACTGTTTTTGATAGGGGTTAGACCAGGCAGCATTCCTACCAGAAGTAGATGAGAGAGTTCCTTTCTTACCACATCCCCGTCAATAGAGATGTGTGCCATCCTCACTGGTGTTAGTTGGTACCTCATTGTTGTCTTGATTTGGATTTCTCTAATGATGCCCTCAGAGCTCCTCCATCACAATACCTGTGAGAAGGTGCAGTCCCCAAGCACCAATAATGGCGACTGCCGATAGCCTCACCTCAGATCTACTCTTGATACCTCTGAAAGGTGCAGGTCACTGCCAGCTTGGTTCCCGCTAATGGCAACCAGAAGCCTCACCCCGGATCTACTCCAAGTACCTGTGAAAGGTATATTCTAAGTTTTTTAACTCTAGTGCCCAGTTTTAATTATTGATATTATTCATACCCTTGGTGTGTTTCTCTATATTCCATAGATGAATAAACTAAATAAATCACTTGTTTTTCTTTAGCTTACTTAGCTTAACACGATACTCTCAAGTTCTATTCAAATTGCTTAAAATTTCAAGTTAGCTTTTTCTTATAGATATATGGTATTTTATTATATATGTGTATATATATGTATATATATATATATATATATATATATATGCCACAACTTTATTTTTCATCCATCCATTCATCAGTCACTAACTTTTAGTAACTGCAGATTTTGGACATGATCTCAAATAAAGGTCCTTGGTTTGTCCCACTTAAGCTTTCTTTCATTGTAATCCTTAGTGTATATGTTACTTAACAAATTTGAGAAACCAGGGAGATATCCCAGTGGTTAGGTTGCTTTTCTTATATGTTGGCCAATCTGAGTTTGATCCCTAGCATCCTATATGGTCCCCAAAGCCACCAGGAGTGATACCTGAGTACAGAACCTAGAAATAAAAAAAAAAACAAACATGAGCACATTGTATATGGCCAAAAAATTAAAATTTATAATAAAATATTTGAAATAGCTGACTCCTTCAGCTTTTAACACAATAGTTGACTTTTAATGGACATCAGTATGCTGGTCAATATGAATTTTTATAAAAGAACTTAGCTTGAGTGATAAAAAATATCTCGAGTGCTCAGGAGACAGTACATCAGTGAAGGGTTAGCACATATGCTAGCCATGTTTGATCCTGGCACCACATAGTCTTCTGAAAATATTGTTCAGTTTTCCTTGCCACTGAAAAGCAGATACTGAATCAAACTATTTTATACAAAGTAAATTTTTATGTAACTACAATATCTCACCCAAGTATTTGCTTAACTATTTTTTTTATCTGAAACTCTACCTCTAGGGGCTCGAGCATGGAGCAATGGTAGGGCATTTGCCTTGCATGCACTAACCTAGGACAGACTGAGGTTTGATCCCCACCATCCCATATGGTCCCCCAAGCCAGGAACGATTTCTGAGTGCCTAGTCAGGAGTAATCCCTGAGTGTCAGTTGTGTAACCCCTGCAAAAAAAATAAAACCCAAAAGCAAAAACCTCTACCTCTAACCTGAGCAGACTGACAGGCAAACACTAAGTTGAATGTGGTTAATATTCAAATTTAATCTGCTTAAATATTGTTTTTCCTAAGTAAAAAACATGCCTCCATTTTAAGATTATAAATTAAAAATTATGTAACTTATTAAGTGAATTCAAAGCACTGCGCCATGTATACTGAGTTGTTCATATCAAAGGAATAGTACAACTAGTCATCATTGTAATAACTCAGCAGTGCAGAATTTAAAGTAGAAATCTATACATTATTTTAAAAAGTACACTGACAGATCTGATTTATTTCATCTGAAGCTTAGCTTTTGGAATGTATTTCATCTATTTGAAATTATAAATCAAATTGATGACAAAAATTATCAATGATCTTACCAGGAATCTGTGTGTCTTGGTTAGCTGATGACCACTTGGAAAGACAGATGACAGGATAGGACCAGCTATTTGATCTAATGAAAAATGATAAATAGCTTCTACCATTGTAGAGTAAAGTACATTTACCATCAATTTAAATTTTAGAAGTTCCTTTCAAATAGAGCTGGACTAAATGAGAAAGAAAATATAGGAAAGGAGCTACACTTCCAAAAATCTGAATAAAATAATAACCTCGGGGCTGGGAAGGTGGCGCTAGAGGTAAGGTGTCTGCCTTACAAGCGCTAGCCAAGGAACGAACCCCGGTTCGATCCCCCGGCGTCCCATATGGTCCCCCCAAGCCAGGGGCGATTTCTGAGCACATAGCCAGGAGTAACCCCTGAGCGTCAAACGGGTGTGGCCCAAAAACCAAAAAAAAAAAAAATAACCTCAACAAATATAGTTTTATAGTTATGTACACCTAAAAGAATATATGATTTGTAATCTCTCTAATACTAGAAATATATTATTAAAGCATTATTTTTAATATTTAATATAATTTTATTTTTGTTTGCAAAATTTTTTAATTTAAAGTACAAAGTTTGTTAAAGGCACATATTTTAATTTACAGAATTTCTCCCTGTCCATGATGCTTTGAAGATATTACACCATTATTATAATACATATTATATATTACATATTATATAATACCAACATATTAAAGGTATTAAGGCTTCCCTTTATTCACAAAACTTATGCTATCAAACGTATTGTCTTACTTTACATGGCCGTAGGGAAATGTTTTCTGAAAGAAAATGTCTCATACCAGAGTACCTAAGTACTGGTTTTTGTTATTCATCATTCTTAAGATACATTATAGCTTTATACTCATAATGTTACCATCAATATTTTATTGTCTATATCTGCCATTTTACAGAATATATATTGTATTTAAGTCATGTATCTGTTTTCCTTAATTAGAATGTGAGCTCTTCTGAGGGGCAATTATGGAAATGCTAAATTCATTTACTTCATGTAAATTATAAGATATATTTTATATCTTATCTAAGCATCTTAATTAGATTTGGTACTGAAAGGTAATAAATGGACAGGCCACTACCCTTTCATTAGTTCCTCTTGGTTCAGCTAGCCTGGTACTTTATATGGTCCCTTCTGTCTACCAGAAATGATCCCTGGTAGAAATGACAGATGCAAAAATAAGCCCTAATCATAGTTGGGTGTGGTTAAAAACCAACACCCCCCAAAGATTATTATTATAGTTTTTAATCTTAAGACATTTCTAAGTTACAGCTTTTAGTTCATTAAAATTTACAAAAAAAGTCACGTTTTTAATTTAGAGGTACCATATTTGTAATTGACTATTTGACTCATTTGTCTATTATATTTTTCTTCCTTTCATAACCTTAATAATTTAAGATAAAATGGAAGATGCTAAGAATAAATATTTTCTAGCTTGTAACCTAAAGCTTCTAATGATAAGAAAAAATTCTATATATAATGATGATTTAATTAAAATTCATTTATAATTACAGAATATATACATATTTAATATACTTACAAATAAAATTAATACAATAAGTTTACTTGTTGTACCATAAACTATGATAACATTTTAAAAATATATAAGTCAATTAATAGTTATAAAATTATAAAATAAAAATAAATAAAGCATATTTTACTGTGAACACTGACATTTTAACAAAATTGGTATGCAGAGCAACATAGAGAACATTTTTTTAACGTTGGTGTTGTTTTTTTATATATGATTTATTTGATATAAGGAAAAAACTAATCTGAATTAAGTGATAAATAGAACAACAATTGTTTAGGTGGATTATTTAAATATCTAACAATAGTAAAACAAAAATACTAAAATATAAACAATTAAAATATAAATATGAAATATTTTTAAAAGTTATATATTAATTTAATTCAGACTTCTTATAATGTTATAAGAACAACTAACTTAAAAGGGATAATTTCTACAAATTAGAATTCCTAATATTAATCATATCTATTAATCAAGAAATTTGCAAGATGAATAGCCTGGACTAGGTCAGTAAATTTGTACCAAATATAAGTGAAAAAAATATCATCTCTATAAATAAATCTAAATGAAGGAAGTAAAGACAAATTCTATGAAAAAAAAAAGAGAACCTTCTTTAACAGATAACTAAAGAATAGCCAAAAGGCATGAAGAACACATTTCTTTGAACTGCTCTTGGTAGAGAAACTCAGGCACAGCCCATATACATAAATAGAACACCCAAACCCCTAGAGAAGATTGGAATCCCTCAGAAAAAGAGAAAGCTACAGAAGAATTTGAAGGTTGTGATGTGATTGAAATTATGGCAGTGATAGTAAATTCAAATTTATATAAACTATGTTGTTTATAGACTATAGAGCTGTTAAGAAAGACATGGAAATGTTTACATTTTGTAGGATTTATTTGAATAGCCAAAAAATAATTTTGAGGGGCCGGGTAGGTGGCGCTGGAGGTAAGGTGTCTGCCTTGCAAGCGCTAGCCAAGGAAGGACCGCGGTTCTATCCCCCGGCGTCCCATATGGTCCCCCCAAGCCAGGGGTGATTTCTGAGCACATAGCCAGGAGTAACCCCTGAGCGTCAAACGGGTGTGGCCCAAAAACCAAAAAAAAAAAAATTTTTTTTTAATATTTTTTTTTATTTAAACACCTTGATTACATACATGATTGTGTTTGGGTTTCAGTCATAAAAGGAACACCACCCATCACCAGTGCAACATTCCCATCACCCAAGTCCCAAATCTCCCTCCTCCCCACCCAACCCCCGCCTGTACCCTAAACAGGCTCTACATTTCCCTCATACATTCTCAATATTAGGACAGTTCAAAATGTAGTTATTTCTCTAACTAAACTCATCACTCTTTGTGGTGAGCTTCCTGAGGTGAGCTGGAACTTCCAGCTCTTTTCTCTTTTGTGTCTGAAAATTATTATTACAAGGGTGTCTTTCATTTTTCTTAAAACCCATAGATGAGTGAGACCATTCTGCGTTTTTCTCTCTCTCTCTGACTTATTTCACTCAGCATAATAGATTCCATGTACATCCATGTATAGGAAAATTTCATGACTTCATCTCTCCTGACAGCTGCATAATATTCCATTGTGTATATGTACCACAGTTTCTTTAGCCACTCGTCTGTTGAAGGGCATCTTGGTTGTTTCCAGAGTCTTGCTATGGTAAATAGAGCTGCAATGAATATAGGTGTAAGGAAGGGGTTTTTGTATTGTATTTTTGTGTTTCTAGGGTATATTCCTAGGAGTGGTATAGCTGGATCGTATGGGAGCTCGATTTCCAGTTTTTGGAGGAATCTCCATATCGCTTTCCATAAAGGTTGAACTAGACAGCATTCCCACCAGCAGTGGATAAGAGTTCCTTTCTCTCCACATCCCCGCCAACACTGTTTGTTCTCATTCTTTGTGATGTGTGCCATTCTCTGGGGTGTGAGGTGGTATCTCATCGTTGTTTTGATTTGCATCTCCCTGATGATTAGTGATGTGGAACATTTTTTCATGTGTCTTTTGGCCATGTGTATTTCTTCTTTGTCAAAGTGTCTGTTCATTTCTTCTCCCCATTTTTTGATGGGGTTAGATGTTTTTTTCTTGTAAAGTTCTGTCAGTGCCTTGTATATTTTGGAGATTAGCCCCTTATCTGATGGGTATTGGGTGAATAGTTTCTCCCACTCAGTGGGTGGTTCTTGTATCCTGGGCAATATTTCCTTTGAGGTGCAGAAGCTTCTCAGCTTAATATATTCCCATCTGTTAATCTCTGCTTTCACTTGCTTGGAGAGTGCAGTTTCCTCCTTGAATATGCCTGTAATGTCCTGGAGTGTTTTGCCTATGTGCTGTTCTATATATCTTATGGTTTTGGGGCTGATATCGAGGTCTTTAATCCATTTGGATTTTACCTTTGTACATGATGTTAGCTGGGGGTCTAAGTTTAATTTTTTGCAAGTGGCTATCCAATTGTGCCAACACCACTTGTTGAAGAGGCTTTCCCTGCTCCATTTAGGATTTCCTGCTCCTTTGTCAAAAATTAGATGGTTGTATCTCTGGGGAACATTTTCTGAGTATTCAAGCCTATTCCACTGATCTGAGGACCTATCCTTATTCCAATACCATACTGTTTTGATAACTGTTGCTTTGTAGTACAGTTTAAAGTTGGGAAAAGTAATTCCTCCCATATTCTTTTTCCCAATGATTGCTTTAGCTATTCGAGGGTGTTTATTGTTCCAAATGAATTTCAAAAGTGTCTGATCCACTTCTTTGAAGAATGTCATGGGTATCTTTAGAGGGATGGCATTAAATCTGTATAATGCCTTGGGGAGTATTGACATTTTGATGATGTTAATCCTGCCAATCCATGAGCAGGGTATGCGTTTCCATTTCCGTGTGTCCTCTCTTATTTCTTGGAGCAGAGTTTTATAGTTTTCTTTGTATAGGTCCTTCACATATTTAGTCAAGTTGATTCCAAGATATTTGAGTTTGTGTGGCACTATTGTGAATGGGGTTGTTTTCTTAATGTCCATTTCATCCTTATTACTATTGGTATATAGAAAGGCCATTGATTTTTGTGTGTTAATTTTGTAGCCTGCCACCTTGCTATATGAGTCTATTGTTTCTAGAAGCTTTTTGATAGAGTTTTTAGGGTTTTCTAAGTAGAGTATCATGTCATCTGCAAACAGTGAGAGCTTGACTTCTTCCTTTCCTATCTGGATTCCCTTGATATCCTTTTCTTGCCTAATCGCTATAGCAAGTACTTCCAGTGCTATGTTGAATAGGAGTGGTGAGAGAGGACAGCCTTGTCTTGTGCCAGAATTTAGAGGGAAGGCTTTCAGTTTTTCTCCATTGAAGATAATATTTGCCACTGGCTTGTGGTAGATGGCCTTCACTATATTGAGAAAGGTTCCCTCCATTCCCATCTTGCTGAGAGTTTTGATCAAGAATGGGTGTTGGACCTTATCAAATGCTTTCTCTGCATCTATTGATATGATCATGTGGTTTTTATTTTTCTTGCTATTGATGTTGTGTATTATGTTGATAGATTTACGGATGTTAAACCAGCCTTGCATTCCTGGGATGAAGCCTACTTGTTCGTAGTGGATGATCTTCTTAACGAGGCATTGAATCCTATTTGCCAGGATTTTGTTGAGGATCTTTGCATCTGCATTCATCAGTGATATTGGTCTGTAATTTTCTTTTTTGGTAGCGTCTCTGTCTGGTTTAGGTATCAAGGTGATGTTGGCTTCATAAAAGCTATTTGGAAGTGTTTCTGTTTGTTCAATTTCATGAAAGAGTCTTGCCAAGATTGGCAGTAGTTCCTCTTGGAAAGTTTGATAGAATTCATTAGTGAATCCATCTGGACCTGGGCTTTTGTTTTTCGGCAGACATTTGATTACTGTTTTAATTTCATCAATGGTGATGGGGGTGTTTAGATATGCTACATCCTCTTCCTTCAACCGTGGAAGATTATAAGAGTCCAAGAATTTATCCATTTCTTCCAGGTTCTCATTTTTAGTGGCGTAGAGTTTTTCAAAGTAGTTTCTGATTACCCTTTGAATCTCTGTCATATCAGTAGTGATCTCTCCTTTTTCATTCCTGATACGAGTTATCAAGTTTCTCTCTCTCTCTTTCTTTGTTAGGTTTGCCAGTGGTCTATCAATCTTGTTTATTTTTTCAAAGAACCAACTTCTGCTTTCGTTGATCTTTCGGATTGTTTTTTGAGTTTCCACTTCGTTGATTTCTGCTCTCAGCTTTGTTATTTCCTTCTGTCTTCCTATTCTTGGGTCCTTTTGTTGAGCATTTTCTAGTTCTATTAGCTGTGTCATTAAGCTACTCAGGTAAGCTCCTTCTTCCTTCCTGATGTGTGCTTGCAAAGCTATAAATTTTCCTCTCAGTACTGCTTTTGCTGTGTCCCATAAGTTCTGAGAGTTTGTGTCTTGATTTTCATTTGTTTCCAGGAACCTTTTTATTTCCTCCTTGATTTCATCTCGGACCCACTGGTTATTGAGCATGAGGCTGTTTAACTTCCAGGTGTTAAAGTGTTTCTTCTGAGTCCCTTTGGAGTTCACAAATAATTTCAGAGCCTTGTGGTCAGCGAAGGTAGTCTGCAAAATTTCTATCCTCTTGATCTTATGGAGGTATGTTTTATGTGCCAGCATGTAGTCTATCCTGGAGAATGTCCCATGTACATTGGAGAAGAATGTGTATCCAGGTTTCTGGGGATGGAGTGTCCTATATATATCCACTAGGCCTCTTTCTTCCATTTCTCTCCTCAGGTCTAGTATATTCTTGTTGGGTTTCAGTCTGGTTGACCTGTCCAGTGTTGACAAAGCCGTGTTAAGGTCCCCCACAATTATTGTGTTGTTGTTGATATTATTTTTCAGATTTGTCAACAGTTGTATTAAATATTTTGCTGGCCCCTCATTCGGTGCATATATGTTTAGGAGAGTGAATTCTTCCTGCTCTACGTACCCCTTGATTAATATAAAATGTCCGTCTTTGTCCCTTACAACCTTCCTGAGTATAAAGTTTGCATTATCTGATATTAGTATGGCCACTCCAGCTTTTTTATGGGTGTTGTTTGCTTGGATAATTTTTCTCCAGCCTTTTATTTTGAGTCTATGTTTGTTCTGACTATTCAGGTGCGTTTCTTGTAGGCAGCAGAAGGTTGGATTGAGTTTTTTGATCCATTTAGCCACTCTGTGTCTCTTAACTGGTGCATTTAGTCCATTGACGTTGAGAGAAAGAATTGTCCTGGGATTTAACGCCATCTTTATTTCAAAATTTGGTGTGTCTTTTGGGTAGTCTTGTCTTAGATTAGGTCTTTCAGTTTTTCTCTTAAGGCTGGTTTTGTGTCTGCGAAGTTTCTGAGCTGTTTTTTGTCTGTGAAACCATGTATTCTTCCATCAAACCGGAAAGTGAGTTTTGCTGGGTATAGTATTCTGGGTGAAGCATTCATTTCATTCAGTCTTGTCACAATATCCCACCACTGCTTTCTGGCATTGAGTGTTTCTGGTGACAGGTCTGCTGTAAATCTCAGGGAAGCTTGCTTGAACATGATTTCCCCTTTTGATCTTGCTGTTTTCAGAATTCTGTCTCTATCTGTGGGATTTGTCATTGTGACTAGGATGTGTCTTGGGGTGGTTTTTCTGGGGTCTCTTTTGGTTGGTACTCTTCGGGCATGCAGGATTTGATCACATATATTCTTTAGCTCTGGAAGTTTCTCTTTAATGATGTTCTTGACCATTGATTCTTCCTGGAAATTTTCTTCCTGGGTCTCTGGGACTCCAATGATTCTTAACTTGTTTCTGTTGATCTTATCATAGACTTCTATTTTCGTCTGTTCCCATTCTTTGACTAATTTTTCCATTGTCTGCTCATTTGCTTTAAGTTTTTTGTCCAATCTCTCCTGCTGTATGGAATTGTTATGTATCTCATCTTCCACAGCACCAAGTCTATTCTCAGCTTCTGATACCCTGTCCCAGAGCTTATCCATTTTGTCATTCACTTCGTTTACTGACTTTTTCAGTCCTGTTAGTTGACATGTTATTTCAGTTTGGAGTTTTGTCATTTCTGCCTTCATATTTTCTTGGTTCTTATTAGTGTTCTGTTCAACTCGATCCATGGTTTCTTGGAGTCTGTTGAGCACCTTCCATATTGCTAGTCTAAAGTCCTTATCTGAGAGGTTGATTAGTTGTTCAGTCATTATCTGGTCCTCAGAATTGTCATCTTCATTCTCTATGTCTGATGCTGGCCTGCGTTGTTTCCCCATTGTCACACTTGTATTGTGGGTTTTTCTACGTGTTGTGGTGGTATTCATTGTCTATATGATGTAGGCAGCACACTCCTCTGGCTCCTCCCTTTCTGGATGGGCTGACTTGCCTCTAAGGGAGGGGAGTCCTCCGTGGATGAAGCCTCACACTGGGTCAAATCTTAGGCCCGAGCATGCAACAGAGAAGACAGTCCAGAGAGAGATGTTTGCTTCTGTGATATAGCGCCGTTCTTAGTGTGATTTTTCCTTCTTGTTGCAATGGAGTTCTTTCCTTAGAAAGAGTGCATGGCCGCGGAGCGAAGCGGAGTGGCCGTGCTCCTCTGGAGCCTCTTTTTGCCCCACTTGCAAGAGTTTCACGCAAGAGGACAGTAGACAGACATAGACAGGTCACACTCACAGTCTTTCACAGTTGAGCCCCACTGGGCCGGTGTACTTTCGCGGATTTTCCCCGCCTGGTGTCACACACAGGGAGCCAGCCGGCTTTTGCAAAGCTTAGCCGGTTTTTATGCTCTGAAGTCCCTCCCTGAAAATGGCGTCTGGGCGAGCGAGGTTTCTGGAGGCTCTTTTTGCCCCACTCACAAGAGTTTCACGCAAGAGGACAGTAGACAGACATAGACAGGTCACACTCACAGTCTTTCACAGTTGAGCCCCACTGGGCCGGTGTACTTTCGCGGATTTTCCCCGCCTGGTGTCACACACAGGGAGCCAGCCCAAAAATATTTTTTTTGATATTTTTGGCAGGATGTAGCTATACTTTCACTGTTTCTTGTACTTGTTATTTGCTCCTAATAAAGTGAGATGTACTATTTTTCTGTACATAAGCAAACACGTGAACACTCACCTACACACACACACACACACACACACATACACACACACACGCACACAACTGAAAGAAATTCTAAACTGAAACTCTAGCCAGTTAAGAAAATATAGAAGTCACCTGGATTTATAATTATATAAATATAAGGCATAAAATACAGTAAAAATTCATTTTGTATTCCATTAACACATATATTTGACAAATTGAACACCAAGAACTTTAAACAGAATTAGTGAAAAAAATACAAGAATATAATTGTATAAATATAAGAAACCTAGTCATTGGTAATTGATCTGGTAACTGTAACCATTCTTGGTTATTTTCTCTGATATTTACAACAGCATCAACCCCTTA
Organism: Suncus etruscus; assembly: GCF_024139225.1. NCBI lineage: Eukaryota > Metazoa > Chordata > Mammalia > Eulipotyphla > Soricidae > Suncus > Suncus etruscus. The sequence goes on from NC_064848.1 coordinate 109,279,511, forward strand.
TTTGGGGGGATAAAAACTATACCATATGGGTAGTGGTACTAGAAATAAAAAATCGAAACATTTATTATTATAACTGTGTAGTTCTAAGACAACATTACAAAAAACTGTGTAGTAACTAAAAACCAGCTTTTACTATTTACATTTGAATCAACTAAAATTTATTATAATAAAAAATTTAATTTATCAGCAAAATTATATTGCAGACGTTTATATATATTTAGGTGGTTACTGTATTGGACAGTAAAGAATATATCTATAATTACATATTATACTATTGGACGCTTTATATTAAATTTAAGTAATTTCTTTGACTAGATTCTAAGCTCTTCCTTACAAGATGAATATTTTTAAATATATAATTTATATATTATATTATTTAGAATGTGATGTGATTGCTCCAAACAAATAATAGTGACTCATGCAAGAAGTAAAGATATAATTATGTTTAAAAACTTACTAAATAGAAGCAATTTGCTCCATGATTTGTGTGGAAACCAGGTTCCTATTAGATATCTGCTATGCCATCTTCCTGATACAGGCTTTATATCCAACCCATGTTCTGAGATAGCTATTCTAAATTCCGTCATTATGCTCATAATCTAACAAATTGGAAAGATGGAAATGCATACCCATTTCCTTTTAAGAGCTTAACTTTTAAACAAAATTCATTGCTTTCTTTTTATATAAGAAACCAAAAGTTATTCCCATTATAATGCCTAAGTGCCAGGCACCCAAGAAAATAATCTTCACTGGGGTACTGTGCCTAGCTAACATTTTTATTCAGTATAAGATAGGAGGAAAAGATACTGCTAATACATCTAGCAATTTCTTCTCTATACTGCTTTTAAATTCTTATACAACTAAATTGAGTTTGCCTACTCTTCCCTATATTCTGGTAAAGATGAAATAAATGCATTATTGCAAGCCTCCAAAGAATAAATCTTCAAATTATCACCTAAATTCTGTAATGAAATTTGTATTATCAATTTTAAATTCCATACCCTCATAAGAAGTGATTTACTCAAAAACAGATAAAAAAATCCAATCCCAGTTGTCAAATATTTGATAGGAAAAAATGTTAATTCAAAAAGTATATTATGGCTGACCAATTTATTGATATTTTTATAGGTAACTAAATATACCTATGCCATCTTGTCACCTATAACTAAAAGCTGACTATTTAAAATGGAAAATTATTTTCATTAATAGTTATTTTGGGGGCCCAGAGAGATAGCACAGTGGCGTTTGCCTTGCAAGCAGCCAATCCAGGACCAAAGGTGGTTGGTTCAAATCCCGATGTCCCATATGGTCCCCCGTGCCTGCCAGGAGCGATTTCTGAGCCAGGTGTGGCCCAAAAATTAAAAAAAAGTTATTTTTGTATAAAGTAGAAAATTATGAGCATTAATTAGTTGTTTCATTGACCTCTTAATAGAATATTCCAAGAATAAAATAGGATATTATCTACATAAAACACTTTTCTTTTTGTATAAATATAATATTTACTTAGTTAAATGAAATGTGATGAATAAAATGTGATGAATAAAAGTATCCTATACTTATGAAATATCTTTAATTCAATTATTTTAATTTATTTTAATTTTCATTTTGTGTCACACCCTGTGGTGCTCAGAGTTTAATCCTGGCTCTGCACTCAGAAATTGCTCCTGGCAGGCTCTGGGACCATATGGAATGCCAGGATTTGAACGCTGCCTGTCCTGGGTTGGATGCTTGCAAGGCAAATGCCCTACCTCAGTGCTATCTCTCCGGACCCAATTTTTTTTATTCTTTAAAGATAGTTCATGAAAAGAAAATACAGATTTACAAGTAATTGCTTTATTTTTATAGTGAAATAATAAATATCTTTATGACATTTATTTATTTTTTATCATCTTTATGATGACTGATTCTCAACTCTTTTTTTTTGTTTTGTTTTGTTTTCTTTTTTGTGGTTTGTGGGCCACACCCGGCGGTGCTCAGGGGTTACTCCTGGCTGTCTGCTCAAAAATAGCTCCTGGCAGGCACGGGGGACCATATGGGACGCCGGGATTTGAACCAACAACCTTTGGTCCTGGATCGGCTGCTTGCAAGGCAAACGCCACTGTGCTATCTCTCCGGGCCCGATTCTCAACTCTTAATCTGAGAAGATACACACTGAATTAATGGTCTTCATAATCTATGAAGAGTCTGGCATCACAACAAACTCATGATTGCTGTGCCTGATAAGGATATTTATTCAATTATGAGCCTGTTATTAATAAATTTAGATATTAATTAATTATTTCCTAAATTTTCTAAATTGATTATATACTGTGGTATCAAAATCTTATAACAATATTATTTGTCCCAACAACATATATGCTATTTTATTTTTAAGTTGCACACCCAGTGGCACTCAGGGGATATTCCTGTAACTCTGCACTCAGAAATCATTCCTAACAGGCTCAGGGGATTATATGAGATACCAGGGATCAAATTCTGGTTGGAAACATGCAATGCAAATGCCCTAACCACTGTGCTATCACTCCAGTCCCATGCTCTGATCCCTGCTATTATTTTTAAATATCAAGAGATGTCTCTAAGCTATCTAAGGTAAATAGAACATCACAGAGCCATTTATATTTAATTTATGAAATGTAACTTTATCAAATGTTATTCTATCTGCCACTTTATCTTTAGCTTTCACAGTCTAAACTATCTTCTGATCTGTCAACCCCTCTTCTCACCGGAAATTTCTGTGCCATAAATTCAATGGCAGAATCACAAAGATAAATTAATGGCTCCCAGAGATTCACAAATTGAGTCCAATATAAATTAAATCATTATTTAATTGTTAAATTGAGTACAAGTTTGTGTACTTGAAACAGGAACACAATGAATAAAGAAATTAAAGTTATTGGCAGCTTCAATTTGAACTACTTAAAACTATAATACTTAATTTTTCTTGGGAGATAATTTAATCCTCTTTAATTCTTTGCTTAATTAACTATTATAAACACTCAGTCCTTGACAATTATAGAAAAGAATTTCCAGATTAATTCTTACATTTTATATATTCTTTGCAGCTATTAGTAGAAATACTGTACTGGAAAGATACAACATAAATTGTTCCCTATTTTGCATTGACTATAAATAAGTAAAATAAATTTTTTAGAAAGATAACATCCTGAGGGCTTTCCTCCCTTCCTGGGGCAGGCTTTTCAGCCGGCACGGGCTGGCTCCTGGCAGACCTCCGTATGTGCCAGGGGCCACTTGGCCCGGCCTAGGGTAGGGGGGCCCCGGACCTGGGTCACCCGACCCCCCTCTCCCCCTTTCCTCCGGATCTCTAGGTGGGTTTCTGGGAGGACCTGATGGGGCACCCTGGGTTTTCCCCACTCCCAGGCCAGCTGCGGAGATTGGCCTAGGGTGGGTCTTGAGCTCTGGTCCTTGGGGCCTGGGAGGGCTTTCCTCCCTTCCTGGGGCAGGATTTTCAGCCGGCACGGGCTGGCTCCTGGCAGACCTCCGTATTTGCCAGGGGCCACTTGGCCCGGCCTAGGGTAGGGGGGCCCGGACCTGGGTCACCCGTCCCCCCTCTCCCCCTTTCCTCCGGATCTCCAGGTGGGTTTCTGGGAGGACCTGATGGGGCACCCTGGGTTTTCCCCACTCCCAGGCCAGCTGCGGAGATTGGCCTAGGGTGGGGCTTGAGCTCCTGAGATTGGCTTGGGGGGTGGTGTTTGATCTGTGGGGTGGCAGATAGTTGGTCAGTTATACTCAGGCTGTCACTGGCAATTTCATACTAGTCTACATGATGCAAACCACGCGGGGGCGCTAGCCCCCGCGCGAACGTATTCTCCTCCCAACCATCAGTACCCCCGATTTACCCTTCTTAACTTCAATAATACACAGTTCTAATCTCAGACCAAAGACATACAGTGGATCTAACAATCCCAGAACTATTTAGAAGGACATAAATTGCACACATATATCTTTTGAATATTTTATGTATTTTCTTTAACGGCTGTAACTCTCTCTATATTCTTCTACCATGATGTTTCTATCCACTTTTCATCTTGTCTTTTCTTTGTAAGCTGTTCAATAAGGATTGTTGTTGGAACTGTCCCTCAGTTTAATGCCTATGATTGAACTATGTCATGGAAATTGCTGGTCTTGTTCCTATTGCCTCCAGATGCATAATGCCCTGGCACAGGCCTCAGAAGAATGGGAATCCTCCATTCACGCCAGAACCAGACAAGCTATCTACGAAACATCCAAGGTCTTTTATAGCAACAGCTGAAAGCAGTCCTCTACCAGGAAAGACACTACCAAGGGTCTGACATCGACCTCCTAAAAAGAGACTTCCGTTTACACTGAGAAGAAGAGGAAGCAGTCCTCTACCAGGAAAGACACTACCAAGGGTCTGACATCGACCTCCTAAAAAGAGACTTCCGTTTACACTGAGAAGAAGAGGAAGCAGTCCTCTACCAGGAAAGACACTACCAAGGGTCTGACATCGACCTCCTAAAAAGAGACTTCCGTTTACACTGAGAAGACTTGACAACAACAATGACCTGCTCTACAGGACATGGTTCTCTCTAGTGCCCCTTAAGTGTGAGGTGAAACGAGAGGATGCTCTGCACCATCCTGACTGCAATATGGGATATGCAGACTCCAGGACCTTTAATACAGAAACATGATACCAACAACAGAGACTATGTGAGGAATGAAGGTGTATTGCCACTACAGATGATGACTTGAATTGGACAAACTAGTTTGCCTGGAGCCTAGAGTCAGTCCTGTGCCGGGAAACTTCAGGGGTAGGGTCTCCTTGTATTTAGACCATAATTTTTCTTTCCATGTCCCTTATATTTTGGTGGGCCTATGCAAACAAATGCCACTCTAACACCATTTTTTACTATTTTCCCTTGACTCCAATCCTTAAGAAAAACAACCCACTAAAACTTTTGAGGTTAACTTAAACTAGTAAGCATATGCATGGAACTAGATAAATGTACTTTGCCCTCAATGTTTAAGGAGTTACATAAGTCTAATCTCTTTGGATTATATTGTGTGCTGCTAAGAAATAGTATGTAATACAACTGGGAATTTGAGGGACAAATTAATTGTATTGTACATGGGTTCAGTTTTGTTTTTCTTAATTTTCTTTGGTTGAAAGATCAAGGCTGGAATATCATCGTTGGGACTACCGAGAATTCTGCTTATGGGTGATTGGACTTCCACTGTAAATTTACCATGTCCTCTTTCTTTGCATCTTTGTTGTCATAATTAAAATTAAAAAAAATTGGAACGATAAAAAAAAATACTTTCTTACATAAAAGTTTTTCACCTTTGGGACAATATATGTTAGAGTTGTAGCTAATTTTTTTTTACAACCATCTATGTATATACTAATTGTTAGAAACTTATCTGTACTTTGCTTAAATACAGGTTTATTTGTGGGGAGGTGGGAAAAAATGACTTTTATTGAAAAAGTTATTAAAGTAAAAAACTAAAAAATATAAAAAGAAAAGAAAGATAACATCCTTATATGTACTTATTTTTTATTTATTTTTATTTTCTAGTAGAAGAGTAATAAAAAATGTCCTACTTCATGCTAAGAGCAATTGATTACATCAAGATTTATTTTGAAAAGATATATTTTATTGAGATAATATTGACAATAAATATAATTATTTTATGCATATGGAATAGAGATTCATACCTCAAGAAATAACAATTATGTCTTTATATATAAAAATGATTATATTTAGATTATTTCTGTCACCATACAAAACACATAAAAACTTAATAATATTTTATAATACATAAGATATATTTTGCTTTATATTGAAGTTCCATTTGTAATACCTGGATTAGTTGATTTTGGAAGCTCGATTAAATTTTGATAACAAATTTATGATTTTAAACCATATTCTAACAAATGTTATTACATATATAACATATATATTACATATGATACTATTACAGTTATATGTAAAAAGTAATGGGTACATTTTAATTACTAAAATACTTAATCATTTTATTTATATTCTCTGTGTCTAGATTTCTACATTAGTCCATTATTTTATTACATTTTCTTATAAGTCCATGTCAAAATAAGATACACTTGTATATGTCTGAATAATTTTAATATGTTTCTAAATTTTTCCTCTACTTTATGTCTAACATCAATTGATTTATTTAATGCTATTGACTTGAATAATCTTCTAAAAAATTACAAACATTTACAAGGATAAATAAATTCTAACCTTTATCTGCCAAATTTATGTATGTATTCTGAGTAATACCTACCACTATGTTATAGAAAGTAAATCATGACTGAACATAATGAGTAGACTTTTAATGGACTTTTATTAATTACGTTGGGTAAAAAATGATACAAGAGCTGGAGTGATAGTACTGTATTTAGGGTAGTTACCTTACACATGGCCCACCTGGGTTCAGTACCCCACACTCCACTCTCTATAGTTTTTTGGGCCTAATAGCAGTGACTTCTAAGTAAAGGACCAGTAGTAAGCACAACTGAGTATGTCAAAAATCAAGCAAACAAACAAATAAAAAATATGCTGATATGCTTTTGGATTCTGGCAATTTTCAAGTCGTCAGTGTTAACCCTCTGAAATTTATTTGTATTTATGCTCTATCTAGATATCAGTAGGGATACAATTTTATTGGATCATAAACATTTGTCCAATTCAGAATTAATTTATTTTGTCACAAACTTGGCATAGTATTTATGTGAATATACAATCAGATAAAACAAGTAATTTTTGTCCTTATACAGTCATAATTTTTATATTAAAAGTATACCACTTTATTTTCTGTATAGTTTGAACACATGACTCCACTAGTAATCTTAAACTATATTGCTATTTTCTTTATTTAGACTATGAAGGTGTAAACTGTAACGTCATGATATTCATTCTTTTTACCATTCCTCACCATCAGTTTATTCTCTCTAATAGCAAATGCAGACATTTTGAAATGCAAATAAGATCACATATGATCTGCTTAAATATTCAGTGTAAAGAATACAATAGTATCAAGATTTCTACCATTTTGATTAACTCTAATCTATAGGTTATATCAGCTTCTCCTGTGCACTTTGTCCTTTGTTTCAGAGATTTTGTATTTACAGAGAAATATTTTGGAATCATTCTTTTTTTTTAGCCAATGCATTTTAATGAAGAAATAAAAACATCAGCATCATATAGTTATATTATATAGTGTTGTGAAATAAGCTTATGTTATTACCAAACTAGAATTAAATAATCTTTATTTTTATTACAATGTTTCTTGAGGATATTCTAAATATTATCCATTGTTTTTATACTTAGTTTCTATTATACATGTACTTAATATAATTATTATTAAACCATAACAAGACATTGTTTTTCATAGTTTTTTCTTATTGGTGATTACTGGTTTCTGGATATGCCATTGTCTTATTGCGCCTGAGAGTACAATTCTTTTTCTATATGACCTGATACTAAATAAAATTTGTCTGAATAGACACATATTGTTACTTCCATCTCACAGATGGGCTGTCCAAAGACAATCATTTGTTTCACATAGAGAATATCCATCTATTTCTATGAAAGTTTGGAATCATTCTTTCTGTAAGATTACCCTTCCAAAGTTTGTTTGATTAGTGCTATAATAGTTCTATAATTGTTAATTTTATAATAGTTACTTGTTAATTATTGAATTGGTAATTCTATAACAGTGTTCTAATTACTCTATATTTATGGTTGCTACATTTATTTTTTATTAATTTAATTTTTTATTTTGATCAAAGTGAATTACAAATCTTCCACAGAAATATTTTAGGTAAGTAATGTATTGAATCAGGGGCGTTTCCACCACCAATATTGTCCTCCCTCCACCCCTGTTTCCAGCATATATCCCATATTTATCCCCCAGGCTGCTAGTGTAGGTGGTCCGCTCTGTGTCTAGTATGTTGTAAATTGGGTATGGATTCTGCTGTCCTTGGCTTTGGATTTGGTGCTTAAGATTGATCTTTTTTTATTTCTACTTAATGTTCATATGACTGTTTGGTCTTGGTACCCTCCATTATTTCTCCCTCCATTAGTGAGGTGAAACAAGATGGTTCAAGTTATGTGGTTCTGTTTGAAGGAAAGAGAAAATACTACTACAACTACAGCTAGTACTGCTACTAATATTCTAATATTAGTACTAATACTAATATTCTACTAATAATAATAATACTTACTATTACATTTTGTAAAACTGTGCAAGCTGATATGGTTACCAATGACCATAATGGTACTGAGCACTTGGTATGTGGCAATCAGAACTGGATGCACTATGAGTTGTGCTAAATTATGCAATGAATTTAAACTACTTATTACAAATTTTCCTAATTTTGTATTAATTGTGTCAAGAGATTTTTATCACTGAATATATTAAGTCAAATATAGTATTACAGCAAAATTTCTTTTTAATAATTTTAATGTAGAGAGTATATTTTAAAATTCTATGTGTCTATATATGTATATATAATAATTTTAATGTAGAGAGTATATTTTAAAATTCTATGTGTCTATATATGTATATATATATGTATATTTATCCATACCAACAGTAATCAGGAGTTACTTCTGGCCTGTAATCAGGAATTACTCCTTGTGAGGTGCAAGATACAATGTGGGATGCAGGGACTAAATTTATTTTGTTCATGTGAGAAGCAAAGACCCTACCTACTGTACAATCTTTCTGAATCCTACATTTATTTTACTATTGGCAGCAGTGGTTTAAAATTTTGTTCAATTAGCAATTTTTCTAAGAACTACTTTTCAGATTCCCAGAATTACTTCTGCTGCACCATTTTATTAAACTATTTACTTCTGAACTGTAGCAATTTATTCACTGTACTTGTGTGTGTGTTTATTTATTAAATGCCTCTTTGCACAGCTAAATGAAATCTCCAATAAATCACAAAGAAAGTCTAGTGTGATTTATTCAATCACTATATTCATTCTGTGTAAGAAAAACTTTTTATTTAATAGGCAGCCAATAAATAATTGGTACATAAATAAATTAATGCAGTAGTAAATGGGATAAAATCTAACACAAAGGTAATGCTTTGGAACATTGCAATAAGTAGGAAAATAGTGAGTTGAATAAAGGGTAGAAACCAACTTTATGTACTAAACGGTTGGTAATAGTTTTTAAAGACTCAGCTATCCCTAGAATCATAAATAAGTAGTAATCTGCATTTCAAGATTGGATGGATAAAGATAGAGAAAGGAAGATGGATATATATCACAAAATTTAGAGTTTTGGGAGAGACTGAGTACAGGCTTTTGCTATGCAGGTGAACTGGTTTGATTTCTGGCACTACATGGCTCCTAGAGCATCATATTGAGAAACCTCCAAGCAGAGACTGGAGTAGCACACCTGCACAGTTTAATGTGTTTCAAAACAAAACAAAGAAAAAAACCACAATATGTCACTTTGTAATTATATTTGTTAAGTTTTTAAACATTACACCAAAAGAGAATTGACCCCTATGTCTCACTACACCTTGAATCAACATAATGAATCCATTAGTACAAAGCAACTCTATAATTACCTCAGCTTTGTATTTACAAGATAGTATAAAGTTGCCATTGAATATTCTTTATCCTATGCTTTAATGGCATGATATTTAGGAATGGTCTTTTTTTTTTTTCAATGTTGGGCCACACTTGGTGACGCTCAGGTTTTACTCTTGGCTATGCACACAGAAAGCGCTCCTGGCTTGGGGGATTGACCATATGGGACGCTGGGGGATCTAACCATGCTCCATAGTGGGTAAGCGCCAGGCAAGGCAAACGCCCTTCAGCTGCGCCATTGCTCATGCCCCAGGAATGGTCATTTTTGTAGCAATATTGCCATATAAGATTTTTTTAAACATATAGATGTGTTTTTTGGGGGCCACACCCGGTGAAGCTCAGGGGTTTCTCCTGGCTGCACTCAGAAATCGCTCCTGAGGGACGCATGAAATTGAACCCAGGTCCGTCCTGGATTGGCGGTATACAAAGCAAATGCCCTACCATTGTGATTTGGCTCTGGCCCCATCATATAATAATTTATTAAACTGTGAGCCACACTTAAGTGAATGCCAATTAGAAAGATGTTTTGCAATTGTTTCTTATTCAAATACTCTTTGATGAAAGATAATAAAATATTTTATTTGATAATGTATTTTAACCACAAGCTGTATTATTTTACTAACATAATTTAAAAAATAAAACGTATATTTCAAAAAATGTATAAGTTAAATTGTGAAACTCAAATTGCCAAATGGTCATAACACTGATTGAAATAAAGATTGTAGGGTCTAGAAAACTAGAAAACTTACAAAAGAGTGAGGTTGATCTTTTAAAAGACACAACATTTACAGGAAAAACACCAAAGTCTTCATTTTGGAAGATAATTTGTTCTATAGTTATGTTTGTTACATTTTGTAATAATACTAAGTGAATTACATTAGTCACCCCCAAAATGAATGTAAACTCACTGTTTTCATAGGCTAAAGCTTCACTTTGTGTGCAGAAATTATAGATCCCTGAAAGTCCACTATTCCTTCAGTTTGAAGATACTAAAACATGTCATAGAAGAAACACCATTCTCTTCAGCATACAAGTATTGATCTAAGTGTCGTGAGTATCCAATTGAATCTGAGCATTACTAAGCTATTTTTTGAAGTTATAGATGAAATTTCAGCCTACTGAAAGTCAAGAATAAAAGAAAATAAACTATAGATAATGATTTGGAGAAGATTAATATTAGGGGGGATATATCTGTTTCATTTTTAGGAATTGATGATGTTTTTGGTTTTATTTTCAAACAAATAATTTCTCTTCTGTGAAAATAAACAAAACAAGGCAGAAGTCAATGAATGTAAATGTTGATGAAATATTTGATTAAAGAAATTATTTGCTCTATTCAATAATGTTTCTGCAGAGAACCTTTATTCTCAAGGGTATAAGATATTATTAGGAATCTGCTTATATTATTTTGGTGCATGTTAATAACTTTATCATATCAACCTTTAACTAAACATAAATATTAAAACATTAATACTTTTAATAAAATTTTAAAAGCTATTTTTTTGGGGGGTATGAGGGCCATACTCATTGGTGCTCAGGGATCTCTGATATTACTCCTGGAAGGACTTCTTGTGTTGCCAATAATCCAAGTCTGGCTGATTGCAAGGCAAACACCTTAACTACTGTGCTATCTATTAGGTCCTACACCGACCTGTTCTACCACAATTATTCTCTAATTTATCTCCTTCCACAAACTTATCAATTAGTCTGAGTTTGAAAATAATAATGCATACATGTATGTACACATTTATATAAGTGTACTCTCCTTTATTTTAAAAAGTTGTCATTATGAAACTTGGAGCTCTCATTGTTTCATATTCCATTATTGTCTCCGGTATTTGAAAACTTTTTTTTTGTTAATATTTTGGGTCACACCTGTTGGTGCTCAGGGCTTACTCCTAACTCTGTGCTAAGAGATTATTCCTGGTGATGCTCAGGAAACTATACGTGGTACCAGGGATCCATCCAACTGGGGTCAGCAGCATGCAAGGCAAACAATCAAGATGCTGTGCTATTGGTCTGGACACTTTGAAACTTTTTCTATTGTCTCCAATTAGATCTTATACTAAATACACACCACAACTTCAACTGTACTTTTATCCTAACTTTTTTGCTTATGCTATTCTCTCTATTCTTTTTTTTCTTCACAAGGCTCATATGTTCAAACTAGGCAGACCTACAATGCTCCCAACAATTACTGGCATATGTTATATGCAAAACTGACCTCTCATTTTATATATAACAGACATTTTTTTTTTTTTGGTTTTTGGGCCACACCCAGTAACGCTCAGGGGTTACTCCTGGCTATGTGCTCAGAAGTTGCTCCTGGCTTGGGGGACCATATGGGACACCGGGGGATCGAACCGCGGTCCGTCAAAGGTTAGCGCAGGCAAGGCAGGCACCTTACCTTTAGCGCCACCGCCCGACCCCTATATAACAGACATTTTATATACACATATACAACATACTTTTTGTTATAAAAGAATAAAATGATAGAGATTAACTGCCTGAAATATTTTCCAAGTGCACTAATCCTACTTACCAGGTCTACCATCAGAACAAAACCATTAACCACAGATCTACTTAATCTTGGTTTTGTTTTGTTTATTTATCTTGACTCTTTTTCCTCCCTCTGCCCTATTTTTTTCTACCTCCTCAGGGCTAGATCAGATATGGTAATGTATAAAAAATTTATACCTGTCTTACTTGCTACTTATATTTTCCCCCAAATTGGCTTATTTTGTTTCTATTGGTGCTATAATAAATGCTCATGTTTTTCCCCCTCAGGGAAAACCTACTGTTAGTAACCAAACCAACTATGTAGAGTTCTGAAGGTCAACAGTTCAAAATGAATACTGGTTGTGCAAAAAGATTAGTACTGATTCTGCATTCAAGAATTACTTCTGGTGGTTCTTGGGAGAAGATATGAGTGCCAGATATCGAATCCAGATTAGTCAGTAGCAAGGTAAGTGACTTATCCACTATGCTATCTTTTTTGCTCTACCAATTGAATGTTTTGGTTTAAACTGATATTATCAACAGGGAAGATTGTTTTCTGCTGCTACTATGAGAAAATCTATTTCCTTTCTCCCCACAGTTTACAGAGTTTACCACCTTTCCTGGTCCTGTAATATTTTCTACATCTGTAAAGCCCATCACAGCATAGAAGCTTTCACTGTCTTGCTTGCTCTTCAGACTCTGATCTTTTTTCTTTCTCTTACAAAGAACCTTGTCATTTCCCTCAGGGTAATCTCCACCTTCTACACACTTACCAAAATAATATGTCCAAACTCAATTTTGGCATATTAAGTTCCATGTGTTAAGACTTAGAAATACTTTGAAGAAAACAATTTATTCTGAATATCACAATTGTTTTCCTAATAGTTATGGGTCCCTTTGTTAAACACAGAAATTGGTACTTCCTGAGACATTGGTCACTTTTTCTTATGAATTTTCAGGATCATCATCCTCACAAAGAATAAGTAGTTTCTAATAAGGTCCTTAATATGCTTACTAATGTGAAAGGGAAGTACTTACTCATTCTCTAAAGAAGTAGGGAAGAAAAAGGGTTAAACACACATTCCCTTTTTAACCAAGGAGGGAAATAAGCCAATCTTATTTATAGACATTTTCTTTCTAAATGCTATAATTTTTTTAGCATGCACTTAGGTGCAGGCTAAGGATCACTCTTGTTTTTTGTTTGTTTGTTTGTTTGTTTTATTCAGCAGTCTCTTTGAAAAACCAAATCTTTGCCTGTTTTGTTTTGCCTTTTTTTTTTTTTTTTTTGGATGGGGAGTCACTCTGAACTGTGCTCAGGAGTTTACTTCTGGCTTTGAGCTTAGGAATCGCTCCTGTCAGGTTCAGGATATCATAGCAGGTGCCTGGAGTTGAACTGGGGTCCATCCTGAGTTGGCTGAGTGCATGGCAAATGTCCTACAGCTGTGTGCTATCATAGGCCCCAAATCTAATCTAAAAAAAAAAAAAAAAAGAAGGATTTTGTTCAAAACTCCTTGGAAAATGTGTATAAGGCTTATTCAAATCCAAAGATATCAGTACAGTATAAATAAAATTTCCTATTAAATAATATAATTTAATTTATTTTTTGTTTTGCTTTTGTTTTTACCCACTGTGCTACCTTTCCTAGTTCTTGTTTAATTATCTAAGAAATACTTTCACAAGTTTCACTCTTGATTTGGGACTACTTCCTCTCCAATTTTGCCAATAACACCTGTGTTATTATTTGAGAATATACTTTTCTACTTATTTACATATATAGAAATGTATCATTTTAATTTTGTGGGGCTAGGGGTACACCCAGTGGTGTTCAGGGTTTAGTCCTGGTTCTGCTCTCAGTAACCTCCTGGTGAGATCAGGTAATCATATGAGAAGCTAGAGATAAAACCTGGATTGGCCTCATGCAAGGCAAGTGCCCTACCTGCTGTTCTATAGCTAGGCCCCTTTAATGTTATTTTTATTTAAAATAGTAAATGACATTACATTGTATATCTCTTTTAATACTTTAAAGTTTTAAATGTGGATATGTCACTATTTATTAATTAGCCAAGATTCAGTTCATGGTAAATCATTCATCAAAAATCAATGTGTCAGGACCGGAGAGATAGGATGGAGGTAGGACGTTTGCCTTACATGCAGAAGGACGGTGGTTAGAATCCCGGCATCCCATGTGGTCCCCGAGCCTGCCAGGAGCGATTTATGAGCGTAGAGCCAGGAATAACCCCTGAGTGCTGCCTGGTGTGACCTCCACCCAAAAAAACAAACAAAAAGAAACCCCAATGTGTCAAATTGACAATCTTAATGATTTACTTCTAAAATATTAACCCCTCAGTATTATTTGAAGATTCAGAGTAATTTTATTAATTTTGGGGAGATAACATAAAATAATGATGTAAACTTTTAATGTAATATGTATAATATATCTTTGAATATACCAATATATACAGTCAGAGTCAAATTTTCCACTAGAATATCTTAAATACACTTTCTAGTTTTCATCACTCTTTATCTCCTACAACTTTTTATGGTGTTATATAGATGAGTGTAGTCAATAATCACATGACCAAAATTACTTTTCTTTTTCTGTAAAGAAGGTCCCTTGTTTGATGTGTTAATATATAGGATCCAATATAAAGAATCAAATTCTCTGTTAGTCCTGAATGGTCAGAAAGAGAGGTGGGTGCTAAAGGCAATGCATTAACTAGCAATAGATATGGATTCAGTCAAATCTAGTTGATGCTTTTTTCAGAATAAACAGTGCCAGTAATCAAAATATACAAAATCTCTACAAGAGATAATGTTGAACTCAATTACTTGAGCAGGGTTGGCGAACAAGTTGGACACAAAGAGCCAAAATTTTAAACTGTGATTGTCAGAGAGCCACACCACACAGTGACCTACCAAAACAAACACTCACACTAAAGCATCTAATTTTAACAATAACATATTCAACACATATTGCATTTTGCCATTTTGAGTGAGGGTAAAAATCCTGCACTGATAGTGAGGGTGTGCTGCATCCTCCACACTAAGAACTCACGGCCAGATGTGACCCAACATGTGACACACGGGTCCCCCCCCCCGCCCTACCCCCCCCCCACTGGCTGGCCCATGCAGTTGTTTCCGAGGGATGGGAGACAGATGACGCAGCCTGGGGGCGGGACTGCTCACTGGGAGATCTCTCCTCAGAGGTCCCTCCTCTGAAGCATCAGAACAAAATCCAAGCTTGGCAAAGAGCCACAGTATACAAAAGAATAAAAAGAGGCAAAAAGCCTCATATATTTTGGCCGGGAGCCGCATACTGCTTGAGAGCCTTGTGTTTGCCACACCTGGACTTGACTTTGATCTCTATTACTGACATGTTAAACACTGTTAGCAGAAACTAGTGAAACTAGATTTAGTATCTAAAAACCTATACTGTTGAACACATTATCTGCTACTGTGTTGGCTTCCTCTTCAAGAGGTACTGAGTTAAATTTTAAGTTACTGGTTGAACTGTACTAGTTAAATTTAAGCACTGGTTAAATTTAAATTAACATTTAAATGATTGGTTGAACTGTACTATGCAAGTCTTTTGGTCTATGTGTCTGTTGAAAAACTATTTTATAAGGAATGCACTTTAGTAGGCTCCAGTTTTGGATACATAGAGCTTCAGATTTTATGCTCAATATTATTAGTTTATCTATAAATTTTTGTAGAAGTTTTTTGTTTCAAATATTTTAGTTTTTATTATTTTAAGTCTATAATAGCTAGCTAATAAAGCCACATAATTTAAAATCTAACCTCAATATTTTTAAATAATTGTTATTGTGACCAAAGTGAATTACGAATCTTTCACAGTAATATTTAAGGTACAGAATAACAATAAATCAGGGGCATTCCAAACACAATTATTGTCCTCCCTCCACCCATGTTCCCAGCGTGCATCCCATATCTCCCTCCTTTGCTTCCCCCCACCTCGGACTGCTAGTATAACTGGTTTCCTCTGTGTATAGCTTATTGTAGATTGGGTATTGATTCTGTTGTCATTGACTTTGGTTTTGGTGTTTAAGTCTGATCATTTTTTTATTTATACTTAGAGTTCATACAACTCTTTGGTCCTGATACCATCCATTTTTCCCTCAATTTAAAAGTCAAAACAAGTTTTATGCAATTTCTATGATGAAATATATTTTTACAGTATCCACTCACTAGAGAAATATTCTATCACTTTATCTTTCAAAGTCAACTTTAAGAAGTTCTGTATATCGTCCCAGTTCACTGAAGCAAGTACCTCCAACTGAACTTAAATCCAGCATTTTCTCCCTTCTGTTGTCTAGTCCTAAGGAACTGATATGAAGGCAGACAAATAGTGGGAGATGGCACTGAGAGTGGCAGTAGTAGATGACAAATTCATAAGCATTTTAATGTTTTATAATATGAATATAGTATTTTCCAACTCACTACAGATATTTATTGTCTAAAATCTATGTTAATGAATATTTAAAACTATATATTATGTATTTGCAAAAGATAAATTTACCAAAGATAAGTTGATTTACAAAATTAATGGCTTAAAGTCTCACTTTTTAATGAAATACAGGTATATATTATTACATGTTAACTGTAATTTACATGGATTCAATAAGAAGGAATTCTTATCATTTCTTCTAAAACGATAGAAATCAGAGAAATAGTTTAATGGTCAAGGTGTATAAATGCCTTTTAATGGTCAACTGTGGTTCAGTCACTCATACCACATGCTTGCCAAAGATCTTTGGGTGCAGCACTAGAAGCCCTTAAGCACCTCTGGTGGGATTTGATAGTCATTGACACTACAGGGCCAGAACAAGATCAAATCCTCAGGCTCACGAAATGAGTCACCATAAGGTTAGGTCAAGAATCTAATGGGAGGTGAGGAACTGCCAGGCCTTTGGAGTATAGCTTAAGAGTTTCATATCACTAACATAAAATATTAAAGAGAATTTATAAATATCTATAAAGATAAATGCAACAATGGCAACTTTTTAAAACAACTTTTCATTATATGGATTTTCCTAAGTTTTTTTCATTAGAGTGTGATTTTAGAAAAATGGATGGTTTTCAATAGCAATATTTAACTAAAAAAATGAAACAATGTTAAAAAGTAAAGGCAAAATTATTTCAATTTTTCAAGATTTCTCAACTGCCAGACAGAATACTGATTTAGAAATTGTGCTAATGGGAGTACTGCATGCTAGACTAGAATCATATTATAAGTATAACTCACATTTATAAGTGTATTATAGTAGAAATAAAGCATGTATTCTATGCCCAGTAATTCTTTGTACCTGAAAATAATAGAGCAGTGTCTAACATTATAACAGAAATAATTTTAGACAGTTAAAAGTATATAGATGTCCACAACTAAATAAATAAACATTTGTTAATTGTTACTATGATTTGAAAGTCTATGCGCCTATGTGTAGAATGAGCAAGATAAAAGCTATAGGGGATTTGTAATGACAGTTATCTAAAATATCTTCAAGTCCTACATTGAATTAACAGTGAAATCAAATGAAACAAAGTAATTTGATTAAAAAAAAGTCAGAAATACTATTCAGGATATAATAAAAATCACCTGGAGCAAAACTATTCTCTAAAATGTAAGTGAATTGGAAATTACTCCAGTTTAGAGAATAAAAGTAAGTTTTCAATATTCTTGATAAACATCAGACATACATATAATAATAACAGTCTAGCAAAAATTTCATATATCCAATACCTATGAATAAAAGATACTTTCTATATCATCTACTATCCAGAGTCAAAAATTAAATCCTAAATCCTAAATACACTATTTATAGTCAAAGAATATAAAACTTTTTATGAGTAAACATTTCAGTATAAATCTTTGAAATTAAAGGAATTTTGTTCATGTTGTTGTTTCTGGGTAGGCTGAGTGCAAGTCCAATTCCCTACCACTGTACTAGAGCTTGGCCCCAAAAGGATAATTTTTATTTTATTTATTTATTTTTGTTTTTCTTTTTTTCAGGCCACATCCGGCAACATTCAGCTGTTACTCCTGGCTCTGCACTCAGAAATCGCTTCTGGCAGGCTCGGGGGACCATGTGGGATGCCGGAAATCAAACCCAGGTTCTTCCAGGGTCAGCAACATGCAAGGCAAATGCCCTATTGCTATGCTATCTCTTCGGCTCCTAAAAAGATTATTTTTAAATAGAGTTCCAACACTTGGTAATTGATATTTATTTAGTCTATATTATCACCAAATATTTCAAATTGCATTGTCTTAAATATATATATATATGTATATATACTTTTTTGGGTCACTCCCAGCAATGTTCCAAGCTTACTCCATCGTTCAGAGATCATTCCTGGGAGGGCTTGATGGACCATATTGGGTGCCAGGAATCAAACCCAGATTAGTCTTGTGTAAAAAAGAAAAAAGTGGCTTACCCACTGTACTATCTCTCAGCTCCTCACTTAGGAAAATTAAAGGAAAATAAAATTATGTAGAACAAAATATTCAGTAACAACAAAAGTTACTAAGAAGAGAAAAGATTTATAATACTGAGGGTATTCTCTATAATTTCTTTTTATTTCCATTCCATTTATTTACCAAGTGTACTTAATACAATCTTTAAATATTTTAAAAATAGTGAATTTGAAATTATGAAATACATAAACATTTACTATATAAGCATGTACTTGTGAAATAAGTTTCAAATCATTACATATATTGATTTAAAGTTATAAAATTTCTATATTTAAATAAAGGAATTAAGACGGCACTCAACATAAGCAACATGATAGAGATTAGAAATGTGAGCAGTTTATTTTTCAAAATAAAATATTTAAACCTATCATCATAGCAGTAATAAAAGTTTTCTATTGAAGAATTTTTTGGAAAGACCCTTTATTTACTTCTTATTTTCATTTGTCTACTCCTGTTATTCTATTATGCATAATTAATATTGACTTTTTGAAAATGAAGAAACTAATATTTATAGTCATTAATGTCCTTAATCTTCAAGATGCAGAGCAAAATAATTGATAGGATCAATATTCAAACTCTGACACATACAAATATGAAACAAAAATGAGTTACTAAATATCTCCATGCTCATAACTTGTACTCAAATAAATTGCATAATCTTATTCTATAATACTTTTTTAGAACTAATATAATGCTCCTCTTCTACTACACTGTGTTTTCCACTGTAACTGTGCTATTCCTATTCTTAACATAAAGAACATTTTTTACTTTTATTAGTTAAATTTTCTGTCTTCTCATTTGACCAAATGATAAAAAAAGTATACTAATCATAATTCTAAGCGTCAAAATAAGCTAATTATTCAGGGTGACATTTCACAAATGACCTTATTTTCAGATGAACCCAATCTCCTGTGAAATTATTTAATAGAATATGTAAGAATTCTGCACTGCAGAGATTAACAGCCTCTGGCCATTTCTAAAAATGTAGGCATCGTTGGAACAAATCACTGTCTACTTACGTTCCTGAAAATGATATTCCCTGTAACTAGCTGATAATCAGTGGCTAATTAAAAAAGATAGTCACTCTTCATAATTGATCTATTTTTAATTGTCTCGATGTAAACATCAATGAAAGGTCACACAATATTACCCCTGGAAAACGATACTGAGTTTAACTGTTTTTCCCATTTACCTTTTAAGTAAAATCACATGAATTAATTAATAAGAAAAACAAATCTATCTACTAAATTTCAAGAGGATTAATATGACATATGACTTGTCATTTTAAAACATATTAGTCTCATTCCTCATTATATATCACAACAAAATTAAACATTCTTATTCAGTTCATTTTATGCCACAGAAGAAACAAATTAAAGATTTATTATGACCATTAATAATTTTAATGATTTTTTTAAATGTCAGTAAACCAGTTTGTCTTCTTTAACCCAGATTATCATTATTAAAAAAGGTAATAGCATTTTAAAAAATATTGACCTATTAAATGCCAGGATCATAAAACTTAATATCAACTACTTCTTACTATTTTTCAATAGTAGTAAAAATCATCTGAGTACTCTTTTGAAACCCTTGAAAAATTCATGTGAATTAAAATGTTAATGGAATAATTAAATCAGCTAATGGGCTATTGTGATACTCATAGTTGGCAAGTCTTCTTATTCATGTGATAATGTAAATAACTTAAAATTTTAGTATTTTTATGCTGACAAATATTTATTAATTACATTTCATACAATTATACTGTTTTACTTATTTAGGTTAGGTTATACTAAATAATCTGCTTTAAATTTTCCATGCCACAACTTGACAGTCATTAAAATAACCACCATTTTCTTAATTTTTTTCTGTTCCACTAATGAACCAATATGGTTTTTTGCTCCTAAATAAGTGGTTATCTATTCTCTCTAAAAGAACAGTCTCAATGTGTCTCTAACTCATAGAATTTTTAAGACGCTTATTGCAGCATGTAAGTTGGTATACCGTCACAATAAACTGGTGTAATTATAATAAATCATATTTATATAATTTGATGACTAAATGCATTCCTTAATTTTCAGAAATCCAATGGAAGAAATGTATATCAAACAGGAAAAACTATCATTGACTATCTTTATTAGGAAACTATTCTAACTTTCTTACATCTACCTCAGATGTACCTATTCACTAAGATCCAGTAAATAAAATATGTACACCATATGTTAGATGGTGTCATGATTATATTAGATGCAGAAATCAAGGAAGTTGACTCAAAGATTACATAAATAAAACAAAACTTATCAACAACAGAGTACCAATTGTATGCTTTGTGAGCTCTTCTAAAATTTCCAACTTCATAAAAAGTTGTATTCAGCATTCATGAAGACTACACAAGTAAAGAAATCAAAACTAATACATGATCCAGAAAGTTAAAAAAAGATGAGTCAACCCTGAATTAACAAATGTGGGATAAACAATTTTTAAGCTGTTAATGAAACATACATTTAGGACTACTTAGTATATGCATTGTGTTATGATTTGCATTCTTAATTCAACAGGTAGTATATTTACCTTCACCAAGATTGATCTAAAATATCTCAAGTTAAACATATGAAAATACTTTCATCAGAGATTTATTGAATTTCATGTAAATTTCTAGATTGAGATTTTGTTTATTACTACTTAAGGATGGGTGGTACTCAATGCTTATTCTTCTGGATGTCTTCAAAGGACCTGAAGGTTCTCAGGTAATGAAATATGGTGGCAAGGGTTGACATGTGGTTGACCCTCTATAAGGAGAATGGGATAATTCCTGTATGATCTCTCTGGCACTACTAGTATTGAGATTTTAAAATGAACTTCCTTTTGCTATTTATGCAGTAAAAACAAAAAAAATTAAAATGAAACTGATTTGACATTATAACCTTGACATGTTAAAATACAGAGTTTTATATCATACTTATAAAGCCCCTTCAGTTGTTTCTTAAATTTGACAACTTCCTTCCCTGCTTATTCACATTACCTTGGTAAAAGTACTTCAACAACATTCATAAAAAAAAGGAAGAACATAGGCCAACCAAAAATCTATTTCTTTGATGGTTGTACTAATTTATTTAAAATCAAAACCTATAGACTCAGGAGAAATTTTTACTTCCCTCCCTCATCCTAAAAAGAATTTGGTCAGTTACCTGGAACATAGCTGTAAACTGAGGTCTTTTTATTTTGAAATCTGTAAACCCTATTTGTTTGACAAAGTAATTACTAAACAATCTAATCTTAGTTCTTATGAATCATACTACATTCATTATAAAGCCCTGCAGATCTTATTCTATTTCTTAAATTCAGATGAACTAGGAACCTCAATTAGGGACTCTGTGAGAAATATTTTTTTCTTCTCTTAATCTACTTAAATTTAATTACTAGTCCAGCCAAAGATGAAGTAGGTAGAACAAAATATTTTCCCCCTTATACTGAAAACAAAGTTATGGTTTGTTCTTAAAACTTTGTCTGAGTTCAGAGAAAGGGCTTTATCATTAGTAATTCAAAGACAGCCTTCTTCAAAGAGACATTATGATAATTTTAAGTGGAAAGTTTTCCTGCATCCTAAACATTTTAAAATTAAAACACAATATTTACAAAAAAAAGATCAAAAGTACTTCATAAAAATTATTATTAGTACAGTGAGTCAATAAAAAAATGAAAGTCTTTTCAGTAATATAGAAACCTTCAACCAATGTGCTTTAGTTCTGGAGATAACTTCAATCATTCTTTACAATGCAGAATGCACTTTATATCACTGTCAGTTATGCTAAAAATATAAAATGCCTATACACATTTAAAACAGAATGTGTTATATGATAAAAAAATGTATCTAGTTTAAGATGGCAATGCTTAAGCCAAAGGTTTCCAAAATTTTATAATTTTATCCTGCAATCTATGAAAGGTTCAAAAAAATTATTAGTGTAAACAAAATCACAAGACTAGAAAGAAAGAATAATTATGTAAAACCAATAGTAAAACCAATAGTATATTAGGAGCCAGAGTGATAGCACAACTGTAGGACATTTGCCTTGCACTCAGCTACACAGGACAGACCTGGGTTCAAACCCCGAAGTCCCATATGGTCCCCTGAGCCAGAAGCGATTTCGAGCACATAGTCAAGACTAAACCCTGAGTGTCACCGGATGTGGACCAAAAACCATTATATATATATTAGTATATTAACCTAGTAATTCTGCTGACATTTTATGTGAACCCAAAGCAAACAAATTTTTAACATGAAAAATAAAACCCAAAAGAAAACAACAGGAGCAAAAACATATATAGTACCTTATCTCTGACATGGTAACAAAGCCTAAGTTAAATCATTAAAAATATACTAAGCTATTAAAAATGTTCTTTAATATAATAAATGTAAAGGAAAATAGATTTGACTGATATGGTCTTTAATATCACTAAATTCTGTATAATTGTTTGCACAAATGAAGTTTTTGTGTGAGAAATCATCACCTTAAAAGAAGCCATTATGGGGACCGGAGAGATAGCATGGAGGTAAGGTGTTTGCCTTTCATGCAGAAGGTCATTGGTTCGAATCCCGGCATTACATATGGTCCCCCGAGCCTGCCAGGAGCAATTTCTGAGCATGGAGCCAGGAGTAACCCCTGAGCGCTGCTGATGTGACCAAAAAAAGGGGGAAACAAGCGAGGTGGCGCTAGAGGTAAGATGTCTGCCTTGCAAGCGCTAGCCAAGGAAGGACTGCAGTTCGATCCCCTGGCATCCCATATGGTCCCCGCAAGCCAGGAGCAATTTCTGAGTGTTTAGCCGGGAGTAACCCCTGACCATCAAAAGAGTGTGGCCAGAAAAACAAAAAAAACAAAACAAAACAATAAAACCATTATGTTAGATAGTTCCCTGTGTAAAATAGCTTCGTTTTTTTAGAATAAAATAGAGTAATGAATTTGTACCAAGAAGAGTAGAGGTGGGAGATTTGGGGCATTGGGGATGGGAATGTTGCATTCATGAAGGGGAGTGTTCTTTAGATGACTGAAACCCAATTACAATCATGTTTGTAATCAAATTGTATAAAGAAAGATATTTTTAAAAAAAGCTGATAAGGCAGCAAATATGTGCCCAAAAAGGATCAATTAAAATAGGTTAGGGCATTATAGATATAGAGAGC
The DNA here is from genome assembly GCF_024139225.1 of Suncus etruscus. Classification (NCBI taxonomy): domain Eukaryota; kingdom Metazoa; phylum Chordata; class Mammalia; order Eulipotyphla; family Soricidae; genus Suncus; species Suncus etruscus. The sequence continues at coordinate 109,303,287 of NC_064848.1, forward strand.
AACGTGGGAAAAATAAAATAGGAAGTTGTCATAATTTGCCTCTATACTTTGAGTTTAACATCTGATTGGCTTACTATGTGAATTAACCCAACTTCTGTTCTTAATGGACTCATTGAATTTTGATTTACTTACTGTTATTAATGTTTCTGCCAGGGTCTGAATTTCAGTGTTGAACATTTTCCCCCTTCTCTTTGATTTTCTATTATTTTATTTATTTACTTCACATTGTTATTGTTTATACAGTTCTTATGTTAACAGATTGTTATTTTCAGTATTAGAATGTTTTAAAGCTATTTAAACCTTTTTTTTTATCTAGAATGACTATAATGCAATACAGAGGGATGAGATTCTTTGTCAATATAATAAGATAGGAAACTTCTTTTTAGTGTTTTATCTTGTTATATAAAATTAAAGCTGGATTAATATGGTGAATTTGCATTCTTATAGAATATTTTAATAAATGTTATCTAATGACTTATTTTTCATTATAATTATACAATAAAAATAGAGTGGATGAAGACATTTCTCAACAATTTTCAGAGACAAAAGAGAGGAGGGCTGAACATTACAGCCCACCTCACGAACCTCACCACAAAGAGTGATGAGTTTAGTTAGAGAAATAACTACATTGCAAACTATCCTAACAATGAGAATATATGAAGGAAATAAAAAGCCTGTCTAGAGTACAGGAGGGGTGGGGAGGGGAGGAGGGATATTTGGGATATTGGTGATGGGAATGTTACACTGATGATGGGGGTGGGAGTGTCATCTTATATGACTGAAACCTAACCACAATCATGTTTGTAACCAAGGTGTTTAAATAAAAACTATTAAAAAATATTAAAAACAATAGAGTGAATGGTTGGGAGATAATACAGTCACTAGGGCTCTTGCCTAGGTTCTATCCATGGCATTCCATATGGTATCCCGAGCCTACTAGGACTTATTCTTGAGTTCAGGGCTCCAAGCACTATCAGGTGTAGGCCAAAAATACACAAACAAAAATAGAGTTATCTCAGAAGGCCTACCTCTACATCGACTTGTGCATTATATTTTTATATTTATTTATTTTTGGCTTTGACCTAACCTACTGGTGCTTAGGGATTACTCATGGTACTGCACTCTAGAATTAGTTCTGAGAGTGCACTACCAATAATATGGAGTGATAGGGATTCAATTTGAGTGAGGCATATATAAGACAAGCACCCTACCTACTGTACTATCACTCTGTTCTCCATGCTTTTTTCATTCAATATTCCAGGCCAATATCCATTCCTTACCTCCTGAAATCTGCCATTGCTTATATCTTGAAGGACCAGGCAGTGACAGCTCTAATCATCATGATTCACACTGCTCTCATACATTTTGTCTCTGAATGAAGATCGCTGTACTAGCTCTGTCTCATGACAGAAGTATTTTAAAAAGAGCTTTGCTGAAGAGGGAAGCAAAGAAGTAAGGTAGTTAGTAAATAAATTAGGGTTAAGTTCAGAATTTGAGCTAAGGATAGGCAGAATATAGTGACAATTGCATAATAATAACAACAGAACCTGCACCTAACATTCAAAATATAGGAGAAACAAGAGCCTGAGAGTCCATTTGAGTTTATCAATTAACCAAAATTATAATCTGGCTAATCAGGGATGTTATAGGTCATCAAGGGAGTTGGTTGCATTTTCTTGATGGGGACGAGGTGTGGGTTACTGGGTGTCCCTTCGCTTGGGTGCTGGGTACTGGTTTGTTGGGGGTAGGAGGTCAGTCTTGATGCCTAATCGATTAAGAACTGAGGGTGAAGAGTTTTAATACAATGGGAAATCTGAATGGGAATGAGGGGTGAAGGGATAGTCAGATTTCCAAAAAGGGGGGGAAGGGAAAGTATATGGAAGGGTCAGGAAAGAAGAGATAAGAAAATAAATTTTAAAAAAAGTAATGAGAAGCGAGGAGAAAAGAGCAAGGGAATGCTAGTTTGCTTGGATGTGTTTGATGAGAGAGCCTGTAGTATAAGTTGGTAGGTCACAGTTGCTGCTTCAGTGGTCTGGCTGGTCACGTGCTTCAAGTACTAAAAGAAGGTATAACCTAGAGATAAAAAAATATGATAAAGAGTTTTATCAGGACATTCTCGTAATGCCAGCTGGGTATGGTATTTCGTGTGACTGAGCCCCGAGATGTCATCTTAGTTTGTCCACCCTTTGTATTCAAGAACGCCTGTGGACAGAAAAGCTGAGAGGTTATTTTAAATATAGTAAGATTAAGGCATTAAAGCATATTGTTATGAGATGCTTCTATTGGAGTCAGTAATTTCCCATGGTATTTTTTTACCTGTAATACTGTATAAAATCCCTAAGGGATTATTGTGGGCCTTTGTAGTAGAAAGATGATTACATACCTTTTCTCTCTATGCTGCTATTTCTGCTGTTGCTGGTTTTTTGTGCTATAAAGTGTAGGAAAGAGTTTGTGTTGTTCCTCATTTATGTGTTTTGGCCAATGCTCCCCGGCATATGTTGACTGTTACAGTGTTTGGAGTTTATACCCTGTTATACCCTGTTATTTGATTTTTCAGAATTAGTTGTATATAAGATGTGTGTTCTAGGTGCTTCAGAATAGTGCTATCATTCTGTGTTTATCTTTAGTCTTCTGGCTTACTTCATTTAACATAATATGTTCTAGGTCCATCCAAGTTGCTGCAAAGTCTGTGATTGTATCATTTCTGACTGCCATGTAGTATTATACTGTATATAGATACCACATCTTAATGATCCATTCATCTGTTGTTGGACATCAAGGTTGGTTCCAAGAGTTGGCTATTATACAGAGTGCTGTGATAAATAGTGGGGTTCACACATACTTTGAGATGAATGTCCTTCTGACTTGGGTGTAGATACCTAGGAGAGCAATTGCTGGGTCAAATGGAAGCTCAATTCTGAGTTCTTTGAGCACTATCCAGACTGTTCTCCATAGGTGTTGGACTAGGGGGCATTTTCACCAGCAGTGGATGAGAGTGCCCTTCATACCGCACCACCGCTAACAGAGATTTTTCCCATTATTTTTGATGTAAGCCAATCTCACTGGTGTATGTTGGTACCTCATTGCTGTCTTGATCTGGATTTCCCTGATAATGAGTGAAGGTGAGCATGTTTTCATGTGTTTGTTGGCCATCCTTCTGTCCTCCTCAGAAAAGTGTCTATTTATTTCATCTCCCCATTTTTATGGCTTTATTTGATTTTGGGGGGCTCAGCTTTCTGAGTGCTTTATATATTCTAGATATCAGCCCTTTATCTGATGTGTTGAGTTAAAAGATTTTTTCCCATTAAGTTAACTGTCTTCTTGTGTTAAGTAGGGTTTCTTTCACCATTCAGAAGCTTTTTACTTTGATGTAGTCCCTTTTGTTTATGTTTGATACTAAAGTTCTTGCCATTGGTGCTCCCTCCTCGAAGACCTTTTTGATTTATAGGTCTTCAAGTGTTCTGCCTATTTCATTCTCAATAAACTTTATAGATTTAGGTCTGATTTCAAGGTCTTTAATTCATTTTGAGTTAATTTTTGTATAAGGAGTGAGGTATTGGTCAATTTTCAATTTCTTACATGTGGTTTTTCACTTGTACCAACACCATTTGTTGAAGAGACTTTCTTTGTTCCATTTCAAGTTCTTGGCTCTTTTGTCAAATATTAGTTGGCTATATATCTGGGGATTTATGTCTGGGAATTCTGTTCTGACCCACTGGTCTGAGGTTCTAGTACCATGCTGTTTCGATCACTATGGCTTTATAGTATAGTTTCAGGTTAGGTAAAGATATGCCACCCAGCTTCTTGTTTTTCAGTATGTGTTTGGCTATCCTGGATCTTTTGTAGTTCCAGATGAGTTTTATGATTGATTGTTCTAATTATTTAAAGAATGATGTCTGAATTTAGATAGGAATTGCATTAAATCAATATAGTAGTTTGGGTAGAATAGTCATTTTGACTATGTTAATTCTACCTATCCACGAGCATGGGATGTTCTTCAATTTCTTTAGATACTCTTCAATTTCTTTCTGAAGTGTTTTGAAGTTTCCCTAGTATAGGTCTTTCATTTCCCTTGTAAGGTTGATTCCTAAGTACCTGATATTTTTTGGTATTATTTTAAATGGAATTGTATTTTTAATATCTCTATCCTCAAATTCATTGATTGTATAGAGAAATGCTACTGTCTTTTGTGTATTGACTTTGTATCCAGCCACTTTGCTGTATTGGTTAATTGTTTCTAGGAGTTTTACTGTGGACTCATTAGGGTTTTGATGTATATCATCATATCGTCTGCAAATAGAGATCTTTGATTTTCTCTTTCCCAATTGTGGATTCCTTTGATTCCCTTCTCTTGTTAGATTGCTATTGCTAGGAGTTCTAATGTTAAGTTGAATAAGAGTAGGGGCTGGGAAGGTGGCGCTAGAGGTAAGGTGTCTGCCTTGCAAGCGCTAGCGTAGGACGGACCATGGTTCAATCCCCCGGCATCCCATATGGTTCCCCAAGCCAGGGGCAATTTCTGAGCGCATGGCCAGGAGTAACCCCTGAGCATCAAACGGGTGTGGCCCAAAAACTAAAACCAAAAACAAATAAACAAAAACAAACAAACAAAAAGAGTGGAGAGAGTGGACAGCCTTGTCTATTTCCTGAACAGTGGAAAAGCTTCTAGTTTTTCGCCATTTAGAATAATGTTGGCTGTGTGCTTTTCATAGATAACTATCTTGAGGAAGGTTCTTTCTAACCCTATTTTGTTGAGTGTCTTCAACATGAAAGGGTGTTGAATTTTGTCAAATGCTTTCTCTGCATCAATTGATATGATCATGTGGTTTTTGTCTTTCTTGTTATTGATGTGATGTATGGTGTTGATTGATTTGAGTATGTTGAGCCAACCTTGCATTCCTGGGATAAAATCCACTTGGTCATGGTGTATGATCTCTTTGATGTAGTGCTGAATTCAGTTTGCTAATATTTTGTTGAGTAGTTTTACATCTCTGTTCATTAGTGAGATTGGTCTGTAGATTTCTTTCTTTGTGTCTTTGCCATCTTTGGGATTGAGTGTGATATTAACCTCATAAAAGGAGTTAGGGAGAATTCCTGTTTTTTTTTTTCTATGGTTTTGAAGAGTCTATGGAAATGTGGTAGTAAGTCTTCTCAGAATGTTTGATAGAATTCACCTGTAAATCCATTTGGGCCTGGAATTTTTTTCTTAGGGAATTTTTTAATTACATCTTCAATTTCCTCTGAAGTGATTGGTCTGTTTAGGCTTTCTATGTCTTCCCTTTCCAATTTCAGAAGATGGTTTTTCCCAGGAATCTGTCTATTTCTACTGGGTTCTCTAGTCTGAGTATAGTTGCTCATAATATGATCTCATGGTATGTTGTATTTCTTGGGGTTCTCTTGTAACCTTTCCCCTTTCGTTTGTAATCCTGTTGAATTGGGTTTTCTCTCTCTTTTGGTGAGTTTTGCTAGTGGTTTGTCTTATCTTGTTTATGTTTTTCAAAAAACCAGCTCCTGGTCTCATTGATTTTTTTTATTGTTTTCTTAGTTTCTATGTTGTTTATTTCAGCTCTGGTTTTTATTATTTCTTGCCTTCTAGTTCTGGTTGGGTTTATTTGCTGCTCTTGTTCCAATTCCTTGAGATGATCGTTTAAGCTGTTGATTTTTTCTTTTTCCTCTTTCTTGACATAGGCCCGTGTTGCTATGAGTTTCCCTCTAATTACTGCTTTTTCTGTGTCCCACAAATTTTGGTAAGTTGTCTCTTTATTATCATTGGTCTCAATGAATCTTTTTATTTCTTCCTTGATTTGCTCTTTGATACAGCTGCTGTTGAGCAGCATGTTGTTTAATCTCCAGGTGTTAGGTTTTCTCCATTGCTTCTTTTTGAATTTAATTTTAACCTCTGTTGCATAGTGATCTGATAGGGTGCTTCTAATGATCCTTACATTTGAGGTTATATAGGTTAGATTTGTATCCTAGGCCAAGATCTGTTCTGTAGAAGGTTCCATGTGGGCTTGAGAAGAAAGTGTATTCTGCTTTCTGGTGATGGAGTGTCCTATATAAGTCTATTAACACTAGATCTTCTAAATTTTCATTTAGGGCTCTTATTTCTTTGCTGTTTTTCTGTTTGGTGAATCTGTCCAGAGGTGATAGTGGGGTATTGAGATTTCCTACTATTATCACATTTTCTTTCATGTGTTTCTCCAGGTTTGCGAGCAGTTGCCTCACATATTTTGCTGGCTGTACATTAGTTGCATAAATATTTACCAGGGTTAGTACTTCTTGATTTAGTGTTCCCCTGATCAGTAAGTAGCAATCCTCTTTGTCACTGATCACTTTCTTTTGGTATGATATAAGAATGGCTTTCCCTGCTCTTTTTTGTTTTCCATTAGCCTGAATAATTAGTTTCCATTCTTTTATTCTAAGCCTGTGCTTGTCCTGTAGTTGTTGGTGTGTTTCTTGCAGGTAGCAGAAGTCTGGTTTATGTTTTCTAATCCAGTTCTCTACTACGTGTCTCTTAATGGGAGAGTTTAGTCCGTAAACATTTAGGGAGATAGATAGAGATGGCTGTTGTGCAGTTGTGTTGTGTAGGGTGGTTGTTGTTACAATCGGGGGTTTGGATTGTGTAATTTGTCTCTGAGTAGGTCGTTTAAGATCAGCTTTATTTGTGCAAATAATGTAAGTTCAATTTTGTTTCAGAATGTTTTAATCTGCCCCCCCCCCCATATGAATGAGAGTTTTGCTGTTTTGGACCCTAGGTTGGTGTTTTTTTCATTCAGGCGTTTAAATATGTTGTTCCACTGTCTTCTTGCTTGAATTATTTCAAATGGGAGATCTGGTTTGATTCTTATGTCCCTACCTTGTACTTGAGGTTTTTTCCTCCCTTATTGCTTTGAGGAGTTCATCTTTCTCTTTGTTTTTTGCCATTTGGTTTACTATTTGTCTTGGTATTGATTTGTTAGGGTCTATTTTATTGGGGACTCGCTTCACTTCCTGGATTTTGCACTAAAGCTTCTTTCCAGGGGGTGGGAAAGTTTTCTGCTATTATTTCCCTGACCACTTGTTTTTCCTCTTCTCTTTCCCTATTTCCTTCCCTTTTGGTATACCTACATCTTAGATTATTTATTTTGGCTTTGTTTATTAAATATTGGACCTTTTCTTCCATACCTTGCCTTTTACTTCCTTGTTGGCTTCCTTTTTTTTTTTTTTTTTTGCTTGCAGTTTTTCTTCGGTTCTTCTATGTGTTTCTCCAACTCTGTGATTCTACTTATGTGGCTTTTTACTTTGTCTTTTGTATCCTTTAATTTCCTTTGTATGGTATCTCTCATGTCTTGCAGCATATTTTCTTTAAGTTGGTTTAGTTCCTCCATGGATTTGTTGTATTCTCTGGCTAGTGACTCATTACTTTCACCATGGTTTGCATTTACTTTCTTATGGTTTCTTTTAACCCTTCCTCTGTTGGGTCTGTGCATTTTGGTGGGCTTGGGAATTGGTTAGGATTTCTCTCCAGGTCCACTGGTGTTGAAGTCTTCCTTAGTTTACCCATATTTCTTTTCACTTATTGGTTTGGCTTGGAATGCAGTTTCTTTAGATTTCAGCTCGCTTTTGAGTTGGGTGAGGTCACTGAGGTTTATCCCTTCTCACATCTTCCAGTGCAATTGCAGTCTCAATTGCCCTCTCCCTCTACCTTCCAGCCAGTGCAGTTCCACTCCTGGCCACAATGGATGAGGGTGTTAGTGAGCCTAGCTTCCTCGGCTCCTCCCCTACCTAGGGGTTAATGGAGCTCCCGTCCCCTCGGAAGGGCTGACAACTACCCTCCGCCACTTGGGGTCCAAGCTCCAATTCAGGATTCATGGGGTCAGGCAATCTTTAATGTGTCCACAGTCTCCAGGCGGTGAGGCATGTGCACAGGGGTAGTGGGATGAGAGCAGACCCTTGCTCAGCTATATTGCCCTCCTGCAGGTGGAGGGTAGCAACCCAGCTCAGTTCACATGCGTGAGCTCCCCGGTTCTGGGAGGGAGGGAGGAGGGGGGGCGTGCTCACCTGCCGGTCTGCGGGGTCCTAGGTAACTATGCCACAGCTCCAGGCGGGATTGGGGAAAAGGGCGGCATTGCCAGTGCGCGGGGGTCCTAGGTGACTACTAGGGAGCTCCGGATGGGAGTGGGGAAAGGGCAGCGCTCACCTGCAGGTTCGCAGGAGCTCTGGACGGGAGTGAGGAAAGGGGCGGTCCCAAAGCCCTTTATGTATGATTATTCCTAGACTTGTTGACCTATTTGCTCTATTTTCATTCATTAGGCAAAGATTTAAATAATTCTAATCCTTTGATAATGACAAAGAATTCGCCAAATTGCACTTCCTTTGTGTAGTAGCTGCTAGAAAAGTAACATCATATAGGAAAATCTATATGCACTAACTTAACTTCATTTTACATACCTTAAAATGGTATCTTAAAGTGTATCAACATATATATTAAACATACCATTGCTTCAAAGGAAGTGACAGGTAAGGGTTTATGATTTAAATATATTGGCTCCATAAAGAAAACAATCCCCTTTACCACAAAAAATGTATTTACCTTTAAAATAATTTATTCCACAATCAAATTGATAACAAAACTTTGAAGAAAGAACTTATATTTATTTTTATTTATTATTATTATTATTGTTGTTATTAAATTGATTTGGAGGATATGATCTATAGTGTTCAGGGCTTAATTCTGGATTTATACTCTAGGATCTCTCCTAATAGTCTCAGGAAGCCAGAATCTAACCCTAATCTGTCACTTGTCATTCTGGTCACAATACTTTTCTGAGGCTCTTAGAAATTTTAGATGAGTTTGTTGAAAACAGAATTTTTTGTGTGGGGAGGGTGTCACACCTGGCAGCGTACAATGGTCAATCCTGGTTCTGTGCTCAAAAATTGCCCCTGGCAGGCTCTGGGACCATATAAAATGCCAGGATTTGAACCATCACACCATCCTTCTTGAATTGGCTGCGTGCAAGGCAAACACCCTACTGCTGTGCTATCTCTCCTGCTCCGAGAGAATATTGAAACATTAGGAAGAATTCATGAGTAACACTGGTTTAAACATACATTCAAAGCAAATTCAAGAGGGAATGAACAGTTGGAAATGATAGTGAGAATTTAAAGTTTAGAATTACTTTAAAACTGTTATTTATAATTAACCTCAATTAAGTAAATATATTAAATGTAATTATAATAATTCCCAAACATGCAGTCTATGACTATATTTTATTTTTTCTCTTCTTATTATAACAAAACTATTTTATGATTCTTTTTTTTTTTTTTGGTATTTCGAGCCACACCCATTTGATGCTCAGCCATTCTTTCTGGCTAGCACTCAGAAATTGCCCCTGGCTTGGGGAAACCATATGGGACGCCGGGGGGATTGAACCGTGGTCCTTTCCTTGGCTAGCGCTTGCAAGGCAGACACCTTACCTCTAGCGCCACCTCGCTGGCCCCACTATTTCATAATTCTGTTTGATATTTTCAACTTCTAAAAATATATATATATTTAAATGGTATTAAAGTAATTTATATTTATTTGTAGTATATGTCAGTGTCTTTATACATATCCTACTAATATATGATATAATATTAATGAATGCTATAAATACCTAATTATGTATTATTGTTTTATACCTTTAGAAAACAAGAACTCATGACATAAAATAACCTTAATTAAAAACATTCAAGGTAATAAAAAACTTTTGCTAAATGCTCCTCAATTAAGAGTTGAAGCAAACACTGAATAGGGTGCTATCTTTAAACATTTAGTGTTTCTACTTGTATGTTAATAATTCATTAGATCATGTTTTGAATAAAGAAAATTTGAACACTAAAATATTTTGTGAAACATCAGTAATAGCAAAATTTTTTATTGATTTTACAAAACTGTAAAAATTAGCAGCAAAAGAAAAGCAGTTAGAATTCTTTGGTCAGATATTTTTAGGGAGCAAGATAAAAAAGCAATAAATTTAACTTAGGTCTTAAATTGATAAATAAAGTGTTCATTGCTATCAAATTTGCTTGTAGTTTAACACTACAAGACAGAAAATTTAATTTTATAGAATCAAAAATGTATTGGTGAATTAACAAGATCAAAAGTGATAAAATTTTAATGCATCAAAATAAGTTTGTTTATTGCAACATTAATTTAAAGTGTTTGATCTGTTGTTTATTTATTTTTTTTATTGTTGTTTTTTTATTATTCTATCACCAAAATAAATTTTCAACAATTATGACTCATTTTCTATAATATTAAGCTGTGATATTGGAGAAAGGATGAGAAATCATTATCTCTTGGGAATTATTTTTTCTTAAACTTTCTAATGTATCTTGTTTTCTAACCCTTTGCTTTCTTTTTTCTTTTTTTTCTTTTTTGTTTGTTTTTTGTTTTTAGGCCACACCCTGTGATGCTCAGGGTTTATTTCTGGCTAAGTGTTCAAAAATCGCCCCTGGCTTAGGGACTATAGGGGAAGCCCAGGGGGTCAAACCACGGTCTGTCCTAGGTCAGCATCATACAAGTCAAACCCCTACCATCTCTGACCCCTCCTTTGCTTTCTTATAAATTTGAATTTGAGGAATTCAAACCTATAGAAAAGAATATTAAAAATTTATATTTGTACTGTATTTTACTGCTTTATTTCTTCATAAAGTATCCTAAACTCATTATTGTCAGAATTTATACAATCACTGATATACTTCAATATTCTCTATTTCTTATCTATAAAGATTTTTTAAAACAATATCTTTATTTAAACATCGTGATTACAAACATGACTGTAGTTGGGTTTCAGTCATAAAAAAAGCACCCCCTTCACCAGGCAACATTCCCATCACCAATGTCCCCTATATTCCTCCTTCCCCACCCACTGCTTCCAGACAGGCATTCCACTTCTCTCACTCAATAACATTGTCATGGTAGTTGTTTGTGTAGTTCTCTAACTGCACTCACCACTCCTTGTGCGCCGGTTCTTCTAGCCCTCATCTCTGGTCATTATTACAATATCTTTTATTTTTCTTAAAGCCCATAGGTGAGTGAGACTATTCTGTGTGTCTCTCTCCTCTGACTTTTTCACTCAGCTTAATAGTTTCCATGGTTTAGCAATATGTTTTACATTTGATGTCAAACACAGTTATGACAGCTGACCTAATACTTAAATATAAGTCAAAAAAGGAAACATAAAATAAACTTCATACAAACTTATGAGGAATTGGAAGTTTGAAGTTTTAAAGAGGTATAACAAATATGCTGTCAATTCTGTTCCACTTTGTCCAAGTTTTCATTTACTTATATGGCAGCCTGTTATGTGATTACTAAATACCATTATACATAACATATATTACACCTAATATTCATCATGTCTTAAATAATACTAACCTACTCCCAAACAGGATTATCACTTTTGTTGTTTTGTCACTATTGCTCAGTACATATCAAAAGCTTTAGACCAATTGATTTAAGAACTTTTTTTTTAAATTTTGTTTTGTTTTGTTTTGTTTTGGGGCCACACCCATTGATGTTCAGTGGTTACTCCTGACTATGCGCTCAGAAATCACTCTTGTCTTGGGAGGACCATATGGACACTGGAAGATCTAACTGCTATGCTTCCTAGGCTAGTGCTTGCAAAGCAGATGCCTTACCTCTAGCATCACTGCTCTGGCCCCTGATTTAAGGGCTTTTTCTGTTTTTATCTTTCATCAGCCAATCTCTGTCTTCTCAAGATTTTTAATTTAATCACACATGCAAAATTCCTTTCAGTTCTTAAATTGGTATGTTCCATGTGAAGTTGATTTTACTAATTAATTTAAGATCTATTTCTCATTTTTTTATCCTGATCTTCTTCCTTTTGCTCCTCAAATCTCATGTCATGGCTCCCAATTTCCTAAACTTTTTCCTTAAATGTCTTATGACCCCTGGTTGATAGTAACTGATATGAGAATAAATTAAATTTATTATTAGTAGTTATTAAAAATCCATTAATAAAAACTTAATAATATGTATGTGGCCTATTGTTTAATATGATAAAAATGATATTGTATATATGCAAAATAACTAAAGGGGGATAGCAAACATAGATTAGTATTATAAAAAGAAGAGGGTGTGTGATATTTACCTGTAACTAAAATTGATGTCCCTGCACTTATCAGCAACACCATTAGGAAATACTAGGCATTCTTTACTACAGAGTTGTATGCCTACTGTCGTATTTAACACCATGATTCTATTTTGTTTAGGTACTCCACATCATTTAAATTCTTTACCAGTTTCTAAAATTAGTCATGAAAAGTAGTATAAGAAAAAGAGTGGTGGGGCCGGGCGGTGGCGCTGGAGGTAAGGTGCCTGCCTTACCTGCGCTAGCCTAGGAGACGGACCGCGGTTCGATCCCCCGGCGTCCCATATGGTCCCCCAAGCCAGGAGCGACTTCTGAGCGCATAGCCAGGAGTAACCCCTGAGCGTCACCGGGTGTGGCCCAAAAACCAAAAAAAAAAAAAAAGAAAAAGAGTGGTATAAGTAGCAAACAACAGGTAAATCTCAATATGAGACAAATTGATGCTTTATAAACTAATGCTCTATTCAATTGTTATATTTACTCTACATTACAGTTACCTAGTAGGTCAACAAATAAGTGATCAATTTTGATTTTTAACAATATCAATAGAATTAATAGACCTTAGTGACTATAATTTAATATAAACAATATCATAATTACTTAATTCATAATAGAATAATTTAATATCTATTTATTCAAGAATTAAACATTAAAGTAGTAATTTAAGTTTATTTATGTATGTAGGAGAGGAAAGATTTGTTCTCTATCTTTCAGATTGTACAGCTGAGTTTTGGAAATGAACTAAAAATAAACACATAAATGAGAAAAAAATGTGTTCAATTGTATTAAAGTTAATTAATTTTACTCATTATATTGTAAAAAAAAGAGACTTCCCAAAATGCTAGAATATTTTAAGGCTTATTTGACAATATAAGGAGGTTGTAAATTAATTAGGGAATAATTAGTGATATTTAGGAGTGTGAATGAGTCTTTAGGAAAAGAGTTGAACTGTAGGATATTATGACAACTTTTATGTAGAAGTAAAACGACATAAATCTTCCCATTCTAAAAATTAGTCTTCTAGAAACTCTTGGGAAGGGGCTATTGCGTCCTTTTAGAGGGGCTGTCTAGAGAACTAAAAAAGTGGCATAGAGAAAAAGCTCGACCTGCATTTTTTTATTATTATTTTCATTTATCTCAGTTCAAAATAAGAAAGAAAAGGGGTGCATATTTGGGAATAGCATATCCTGAAATCTTTCATTTAGAAAGACATTGTCAAATATATCCCAAGACCTTAGGTTAATAAATTAAGAACTGCAGAATAGAAATAAGATTCTTCTATACAGAGTAATTTAAGTGCTTTTGAAATTACCAAATTTTGATATTGAAAATTTTAAGGAACTCGTTAAATTGCTAAGAAGAGGTTTAAATCTCTTTTGTTACTTTTATATTACACATAAATCTAGCTAAGATGTTTTCATTTTCCTTGATATCTTTTTTGTGGTATTTTGAAAGTGAATCTTTTCTTTTAATGGCAATTTGAGATTCATATGAAATAAAATGAGTATGTTCTCAAAGGAGTAAAATAAAAAAGAGATGAAAACTTTTCAAAAGTTTGATAATGTGGTTTTTTGACACTAGCATAAATTAGGACAACATATTATGCATGTTCAAAGTTATACTTTTTTGTGTGTGATATTACTAACCTTACCTGTATTTTTATTTTATGTTACTTTTTCTAAAAATAATACATTGCACTCATATTAAATTACCTAAAATGATAAAATTTTTTCAAATACAACTTAGTTCATGCTTCGAAGAGCAGATAATTAACAATAAGCTCCTTTCATCTTTAAATAAGATATAAACAAACTTTTATATGAATAAAAAATTTCAATAACTTAATTTGTAAGGATATATGTGTTTTATTTAATGTGTATAGTTAAACCCACCGAATATATACATTTTTGGTATATTTGCAACCAAAGCTGTCACAGAATATATATTTTTGGCATAAATAAATTCACCTTTACTTCATGGATAAAATAGGACAATCAATCATGATAGTGCTCCATATTTCATAACTAAACTTTCTGTTATATAGATATTATAATTTTACTTTTTGAAATCGAGAAAATATGCTGTTAAGAGATTATATAATACCTGACAAACCATATAACCTTATTTCCTTTATACTTTTTATTAAATATCAGAAAGTGTTATGTCTACTGATAATAAAACAGTGCTTTAAAAAGAAAGACATAGGGCATCTATTATTACTATTGTTACTAAATATGTGCTAGAAATATAAGATTATTTTATCCAAAATACCCATCAAATGGTAAGAGTTAAGAAAAAAATCATAATATAATAAATTTTCAAAAAGCAATAAAAATTAAACTCTATTTAAGATATTGTAAGTTCAAAGGTAAATTACTTTGTGTTACTTAATGAAAATATTTGTATTGAGTTTCTAACCTAATAAAGAAACATAAAATAACTAGTATAGTTAGGTACTCAAAAAATCAGTCAAAATTTTGCATTTTGTTCTTGTAAAGCACAGATTAAAAATATGAAATACTAGCATTTTCTGGCTGTCTTAAGAGAAGTTATAACAAGAAAACAAGTTCTGTTTTGAGATTAGTAAAATTTAAAGTGTACGGGAGTGGTGGAGGTGTATAGGATAGTGAGAAGAGTACTTGCCTACAATGTGGCTAATCCATTTCAAACCCCAGTACCACATATCGTCCAAACTCCAGACTTCCATTAGGAGTGATGCCTGAGTGGAAAACAAAGAGTAAGCCTTGGGCTCAGCCAGCTATGCCCCCTACTTTACCCCAAAACAAAAGTATAAAATAAATTAGACTGAGCGGAGAGATAGCACAGCGGTGTTTGCCTTGCAAGCAGTCAATCCAGGACCAAAGGTCGTTGGTTCGAATCCCGGTGTCCCATATGGTCCCCCGTGCCTGCCAGGAGCTAATTCTGAGCAGACAGCCAGGAGTAACCCCTGAGCAACACTGGGTGTGGCCCAAAAACCAAAAAAAATAAATAAATAAATTAGACTGAGAACACAAGAACAATTTAAATGAAATAATGTAATAAGTCAATATTCTTACAGTAAGTTTTTGGTTTTGACTTTTCTACCTGGAATGTAGATACAGTGACTAAAAGTGTAAGATAATCTATTGTCACAGATAAAATACACATATACAGAATGTGCAGTCCAGAAAAATGAAGAATTTACTTTTGCACATTTTTTGGATACTATTCAGTGGAATATAAAGATGTCATGATTGTTGAACCTGCCTTTATATGAGAAAAATTGATATTATTACAATAATACTGGCAAACTTTAAAAGCCCACTTACATCAATAGATAGATCTTTCAGACACAAAAATCAATAGGGAGACATTGGTTTTAAATGACACATTAGACTAAATGGATTGAATAAATATATTACCCAAAGAAATGAAATATAAAAATCAACATAAGAGCACAATAACCATTATGGTGAAAAGATAATTTAATGGACTGTAGTGCTTATTTTGTAGTAAGGAGGCCTAAGTTCAACCATGGTGATGCAGAACACTAAGTTAGAAATAATACCTTAGTACCACTGAGTATGGCTACTATCTATTCCCAAACAAGAAAACAAACAAAAAAGAACACATCATAGATGTTCCAAGACACAAGAAGAACTCAATAAATTTAGAAGGAATAAGAACATATATTTCATATCACAAAGGTGTTAAGTTACTAATCACAATAGAAAAGCTGAAAACACAACTTGGGGTTAGAGCAGTAGTGCAGCGGTACAAAGTTTGCCTTGCATGCCGCTGACCTAGGACAGATTGAGTTTCGATCACCCTAAGTCCCATATGGTCCCCCGGCGTCCCATATGGTCCCCTAACCCAGGAGCAATTTCTGAGCACAGAGCCAGGAGTAACCCCTGACAGTCACCGGGTGTGGAGCCAAAACAAAAAACAAAACAAAACAAAACAAAATCACGAATATATGAAGACCACAAATGTGCAAAGAAACACATCAATGAAAAATATAGCAAAAGTATATACAAAATTATCCAGTTTTAATTAGAAATGAAAAGATGACTTACCAAAATCTTTGGGATATAGTAAAAATGGTACTAAGACTAATGGTAATAAGACAGGTACAAAGTAACAAAATTTTGTCAAGAAACAAAAAAAAAAGATGCAAATAAACAATCTCATCTTATATCTAAAGTAACCAAAAAAAAAAAAAAAAAAAAAGGAAGCCCAATATAAAATAGAGATAAGAAAATACAAAGAAATCAATGCCAGGAAATAGTTCTATGTGAGAACAGACAAAATTGACAAATAAGCAAGACTTTAAGTGAAAATATTCAAATAAAGAGAAAAAAGGATAAAGAATGAATGAAAATGATTACTACAAAAATACAAAGAATGTGTGACTAATATTAGCATCTCTATGTCAATAAATTGGACATTCTAGAAGAAATGCAAAAATTCCTAGAATTATATGACCTTCTAAATCTGCAGAAATAGCAAAAATTACATGAAGATCACCATTAAAGATTTGATTGAATCAAATTGAATCAATTTTCAGTTCCTTGTCTCCCAACAAACCCCAAAAGTACAGAACCACATGGTTTCACTGTTCTATTCTACAGTATATTAAATTTTTAACTCCTAACATTTACATACTCTTATAAAACTTAAAAAAAGAGATTCTAAAATGTCTGATTTTTTATTAAAAATCTCAGTCTAATTTCAGACAAGTATGTCATAAAAATAAGACTATATATCAATATATATAGGTCAATAATAAACAGAGATACATTAATCTTCAACAAATATTAGCTGACAGAAAACTCAAATTCAAAAATCTCTAAACTGATTTTTATGCCATGTTATTCATTCTAAGATTTAAGACTGATTAAATTTTCTGGAAATGAAGCTAATTATTCCTATTATATGAAGGAAGAAAAATGATGTAACTCTAACTACAAACTGATTGGAGCTATAAGTTTAGAGAAAAATAAAAGAAAAAAAGGACAATTGTCTTGTACTCATTTTGTTGTTTCCTGAATAAGTGAAGATACTTTAGATTTGAACTACAAAAGTTTACCTCATAGAAGTTTTATCTTCAGAGTTGTAATACACATTAATTAATATACTTCTTTTGAATAAATGTTAAGACAAACTTGGTTTCAAAATAAGAGAATCAAGAAACAGAAGACTGTATTCAAACAGATAAAATGTCACAGAGAGACCTGAGAGAAAAGAAGATTGCCCCTCAGTATATTATCTAGTTTGATAAAAACACTCTGACAATCAAATGTGACTGGCAAAAATATAATTAAATTAATTACTGCAGTAAAATATCCATTTAAAAATATCAAATAAATTGCATTAAAATAAGATCTATCAAAACAAGCCATTTAGAATGAAAGAACACCAAAGAAACAAATATTTGAATATTGAATCTGCATATAAACAATATATGATTATTTTTTCATAAATACAACAAGACACATATCTTAGGCATGCAATAATTGTAAAAAACACTAACTTGCCAAATAAATTTGATAATTTAGATCTGATAATCCAGTAGATACTAAGACATGTTCCAGATTACAGATCAAGAGTTCCAGGGTTCCAGATCAAGATAAGACAAATTTTGGAAGCTCAGAGACTCTCATAAGGACATCTTCAACACTGTACATCTCAGATATGACAAGATAAGACATAAAGATAATATTTGCAGTACACTATTTTAAAAATTACTAATAAATATTTATGATATTCTAAAGCAGAGAATGATTTGGTTAAGTTGTTTTGGGTCAAGTTGTTTGGATTGATGATTTAAATTAAGTTGTTTAATTTTATATTGATGGGCTATTATTCAAATGGGTTATTTTTAATTTTAGATACTGTATGATTTTACAAAAATGTTACTGTATTAAGGAAAATGACAACATGTAGTCTAAAATCCTCTGCTGTCTAGTCATATCAACATCTGATAAATAACATGCATATAATCTATGTATTTGAACTTGAAGATGGATGTAAACGTCTCGTTTTTGGATTGTAAAGAAGATGAGAACTTTAAATTTTTATATAAAGAGCAAGGTATAAATGAGGATAAAATGGACAAAGAATTATAGTAGACAAAGCAGATTATTTCCAAGAATTCTTCTTAATATACTTTTGGATTCCCCACCTTTCATAGGAACTATAAAGTATAAAGCACTGTCTTATCTTAAGCTAAAGTGTATTCATGATATTTTATTATAAATAATAAAATGCTTACAGAGTTAACCAGTGAGTGACTTTGTAGGTAAAAAACAATTAAAAGAAAGATCTGGATTTTTTTTTTTGTCAAAAGCCCCATCAAGTCCCCCCCCCCTTTTTCTTTTTTTACCTAGAAGTTGGTTTAAAATGGTCCCCTAAGCCAGGAGCGATATAACACATAACCAGAAGTAACTCCTGAGCGTCAATGGGTGTGACCCCCCAAAAAAGACAGAAAAGAAAAAGAAAAGAAGTATAATATCAGCACCATAAGATCAGAATACAAATCAAGAGGCAGGTGCATAGCACAAAGGGGAGGGTATTTGCTTGTACACTATCGATCCCCTACATCCTATATGGTACCCTGAGCCCACAAGATTGATTTCTGAGTGCAGAGTCAGTAGTAACCCCAGAGCACTCCTGGGTATGATCTCCCCCGCAAAAAAAACAGATTACATATCATAATATACATCTTTATTGCACAAGAATATTGAAGGATATGGGTAAACAAAAATAAGTTTGAAAAACTATACTAGCCCAGAATTTATTTAGGTATTATTTAAGATAAACACAAAAATATATTGATGAATTATTAATTACTTGCTCACCCAAGTTCAGTTGTTTTTCAGTTTTCTATTTGAGGGTCAGTTAACATAAGCACAGAGTGGTGAGTTCAGTTAGAAAAATAACTACACTGACAACTATCATGACAATGGTAGTGAGTGAGAGAAATCTAATATCTGTCTCAAATACAGGTAAGGGGAGGAGGGAGATGGAGGGTATTGATGGTGGAAAGTTTGCACTGGTGAAGGGGGAAGTCTTTTATATAACTAAAAACAAACTACAAACATGTTTTTAAACATGGTGATTAAATAAAAATAATTTAAAAAATAAAATACAATAAATTTAAAATAAAAATAGGATATGTACAGAGGGTGGCTTGGTAGTGGTGATTTTCTTCTATTGGCCTTCTTACTTTTGTCATACTAGAAAAACAAAGACAAAAAATACAATAATATTTAATAATTTCAGAAGAAAAAAAAGCAAAAATTTATAAAACAACAACAACTTTAGCTTAGATTTGAACCTGGCATATTTTCCATACTGTCATAGCAAAGTGTTTACTATGTGTTTACACAGTGTTGCTAGATTTTATTTTATCAGCATATGATACCTGAACTTCCTAAATTTTTAAGTAACTATTTTCTACATGTAATAAACACACATTCAATATATTAAAGTACAGCAGATAATAACATCCATCATCAGGAAAAAGGAATATATTCCCATAAACTCTGTGACTCTAGACAAGCATATCTTATTGAGTGAATTTCGACTTTCTGAAAATATGATGAATAATAGTTCGTAAGGTGTTATCTTGTGCATCCTATTACTTTTAAGAATATCTGGTCATATGTTTAACAGTTAATTTTCAAACTTAATAAAATCTTTATTAATTAAATCTATAGGCTGAAGTTGTCTTAGTGTCAAAGTCATTAACAAAAGGTTTCTGAAAGTTTTGGCAACCACTTTGACTGAACTTAGGACAACACCCTCTGACCAGACTCTTGTGACAGTCTTGTTATAAAATATCTGTTATTCCCTCCCTCTTCTCTCACTTGCTATCTTTATTTCAATTTTTCTTTTTTCTTTTTCTATCAACACCTCTCTTCCCATCTCTAAGGTTCTATGTCTTCCATTTCATTCAAAATCTCTGACACTATTTTGGGAGGCATCCAAAGTATTACTAAGTAGCTAAATAAAAAAAACATTTTCAAAAAAGAATAGTTAGAAATTTCAAGGCAAGCAAAATTTCTCAGATCTATTTATCATTAAATTCAAAAACAGAAATTACCAGTCTTTGTCTCTTGCAGAGTACTTTGTATTCTAAAACATCACATGTTGATTTGTAGTGGAAAGCTCCAGACTAATTTGAGTAAAATTTCAGAAAAATTCCATTATAGAAATACATATAATACAACTGAAATTACTCTCTGTAACAGTGACCCATAAATTAGTGTAGCAAAGATGAAGAGACAGCCTTCATTCAGACCTCTGACAACACAATTGCTGTCTGCATCAGGGATCTGAGGTATGCATTCTGTCATGTCACTATCAGAGAGATGCCAACAATCTGATATATTTTCTGATCTTTTGACTGCACTATTAGGCAGGTGTAAGAAAATTCAGTGAGTGGTCAAGATAGAAAGCTATGAAAAGAACAAACCAAAATTAGGTTACAAGATGAACCAGCAAATGAGCACTATAAAAAAAAGATCACAGGAAACACTTAAGACAGGAGCCAATGTCTAATAATTACTTCAATACAAAAATAATAGCTTTGAAGTATTAGCTTTAATATTTTCAAATACCCTCTGACCCAATTGTAGAAAAGACTCTGGAAAGAAATATTGTCCACTGAAGCACAACCAAAATTCAATTACATAACAGATAAAATTTCTTCAGCTCACAGTCATTTTGTCTGAGACTATACAAATTAATATTATGAAAGAGGGTGGCAATGACACAAAATAGAAGGGGATATGGATATTGGCAGACCTGATACTACTTGGAAGGACCAAAACTAGAAAAAGCATTGTTTTCTAGGCAAACATTTTGGTATGCAATTCTGGCTTAACTCATAATTTTGGGACAAAACAAAACAAACAAAAACAAAACAAAAATGCAAAAAAATGGTTCTCAGGTTTAAGGTTACCACCTAAATTAAGTTACCACCTCTCTATTAGGGAAAGGTCCAGTGACAGAGCCATGATCAAATGCAAGAAACATAATATAGACTTTTGGCATGAATAGGGGATTGGGCACAAAACTGTCTGATCACAGTGCTGATAGTGTAAGCAGTAATGGGAGGAAATAGACCAGTATAAGAACTCTAAATTACTTTGATAAACAAATATTTGAGAAACAAATCTTGCAGTAAAATAATATAAGGTATTAAAGATAAATCACAGTCATTATCCAAATAGAAGAGAATGTAGAAACACACCTTATGAAAAATGAAAAATATTTACAAAAATATCATTTTTCTATGGGAACATAAATGTAAGAACACCAGGAATTCAAAAATGTGGCAAGAAAAAAAGGAATAATAAAAAATACGTTCAAAGAAATGATAGCAAAGAACTCCCCAAATCCAAGAAATAAATTTATAATAGTAATTGAGAATTAGACAATATCCAGCTTTCTAAATAAAATGTGCTACACCAAGAAACAATATCGTTAACTTATTGTTAGTTGATTGTAAAAATTAACATTAATTTTTAAAGTAGAACTTAAAATACTAATGTATCTATCAAACTTTCATAAGATTTCTCTGCAAAAAATTTAGGAGCTAAGAATATAATAATATATTTAAACTACTAAAAAGTAAACTGCCAGCTCAGATAATCTTGGATGTTCTCAGGAGAATTCATAATGTTTTCTAGGATAGATCACATGTTTCAACACAAATGAACTTAGTGAATATGTCAATATTAAAACCAGAACAAGCACATTTTTGATAGCAATAAGATGAGACTAGAAGTGAACCAAATAAAATGGAAGAAAACTGAAACATGTGAGGATAAAATATTTCTGAATGTTAGATCAATGTAGAAATCAACAGAAGAAAATAATGCTTCGGCAGCACATATACTAAAATTGGAACGATACAGAGAAGATTAGCATGGCCCCTGCACAAGGATGACACGCAAATTCATGAAGTGTTCCATATTTAAAAATAAAAAGAAAGAAATAATAGAAATAAAAGTATAAACTATTAAATCCTATGATAGGTAGCAAAATTAGTAGTAGCTAAATGAAAGTTTATTGCTTTATAATGTCTAGAGCATTAAAAGTACATAATATATAATAAAATGTTAGATAAACTCAAATTTTGAGGCCAAAACATTTATTATCAGATATAACACCAAATCCACTTTTGTTTGATAAATTCATATAACAACATCAAAAAGTATTAAATAAAGAATTGCAACATGAAGAAATATTTACTCAAATCTAGAATTCAAGAATGTGGCAGGAAAAATATATTAAAAATATTAGTAGAAGCCAAAGAGATAGCACAGTGGATTTGCCTTACATGCAGCAGACCCAGGACGGATCTGGGTTTGATTACCAAAATCCCATATGATTTCCTGAGCCTGCCAGCAGTGATTTCTGAGCTCAGAGCCAGGAGTGACCTCTGAGCACTGCCGGGTGTGGCCCCAAAACAAACAAAGAAAGATATATTAGTAGATCAAGCTTAATAAATTAGGCTACTAGTACATACATATTCCCTAGTCAAAATAATTCCTAAGTAATAAGTAAATCTGCTAGGAAGGAAAGTAAACTTACAGGCAGGGTGATCCAGTGACTATAAGTAATCTAAATATAGTTTACTTCTATTTTTTTAAATTTATCATTCATAAGGCTATCTTCATTATATAGGTAAATGAATCTCTTTTAAAGGTGACATACTTTGTAGTTAATAGATTGGATGCTACAATACAGACATATAAATGACATAGAATAATTTTCACATCTATAAAGAGTATGATAAACTTGATGCTTGAAAAAAAAATGAGAGAGAAGAGGAAAAGAGAGAGTATGGTATAATTCAAAACCCAAAATAGCTAATTAAAAACAAACATATAATATATGCCCCAGCCATTCTTTACACCATACAAAAATTGATTATAAGGTGCTTTTATAAATTATATGGCATTATTAATATTTGATACACAGTAATTGCACTGCTGAAATAGCTCAATGTGGTTTTTCTGTTAAAAAAGTAAAAGATATGCTTATTTGTCCTACCTTTTAAAATAGGTGAAATAGTTTTATTCTAATATTGCTTTTACTTAGAAAATATGCCTCATTAATTTTATTCTCTTTGAAGTATAATATTTTCAGGATAAAATTATATACCAAAGAGCAACATGCCAAAAAAATCCCCAAAATTTATCTGAAACATTAAATATCTTCCAGACAAAAGCAATATAGCTTTGGAAGTCCTGAGAAATATCTTTTTAGAACATGAAAATGGCTGAAAGGTAAAAATAAAATTGACCTATTGTAATCTTACTAATATTGTGCTCAAGAACAGGAATAAGTTTCAGCAGTGTTCCCCCTTCTCTCAAATTTATACTGAAAATCGTTTATATGTATAAAAGTTATGTACTATTTTCACAAGAATAAAATGTAAATGAGTTTTTCTGTATTTTTATCAGATGAATAAAGTTTGCCAAGCATCTAAAAGCTATTTTTATAATAAAAGTTAGATATTTAGGGACCGGAGATATAGCACAGCGTTAGGGCATTTGCCTTGAATGCATCCAATAAGAGGGATGGTGGTTTGAATCACGGATCCCATATGGTCCTCTGAGCCTGCAAGCACCCAGAAGTAACCCTGAACATTGCCGGTGTGACCACAAAACAAAACAAAAGAAAACAAAACAAAACAAAGTGAAACAAAAAATTGATATTTATACTAGTCAAAAGTCTAATTTGTTAAAAACATTAATGGAATTAAGTATATGTGGAAGATCTTTGTAGGTAAAGCTGCATTACTATGTGTTGTTTTTTTTTTTTACCTATGCAATACAAGCTATGTTATTGCACAGTATGTAGTGGGATTAAACTTATAAAACAATGACAAAATTTTAGTAAAGATTTCATTTACTATTATAGCTAAAATTTATGGCTTAATGATTAGTCCAATAGCCCTTCTCAAAGTGATATAATGTTTAAATATTGTATAAAAGGTTCTTAGAATACTGAAGAAATAATAAAAACTTAAGAAATTACTGTATTAATATTTTCCTATGCACCTTATAGTTTCTTATGTTCTCCTTTATAGCTTCGCTTTAGGAATGTAGGAATAGCAATAATAAAGAACACTAACACATAAAACTTTTTTCATTTTAGAAAATGCCACATTTTAGAATCCAGAAATATCACACAAAGCCAATTGAATTTTTAGTTTTCAGTCTTAAGACTAGCAAAAGTTTCTTTTAATAAATCAGGCTTAATCCCCAGTGCTGATACTCAAACACAATTAATTAAAAGATAACACATAAGTATAATTATAAAACAATACCAATAGATCTAAAATATTGAACATGTAACCATGACAATGATAACATAAGTGAGAGTGATTTAGAGTTTTTGAATAAAATTGCAGTTGTTATTAGTTTAAAATAAAATATTATGTTCTTGATAGTAGAGGGAAAATTTGTTTTTCACTATTGAGTAAGATGTTGGATTTAAGTTTGTTGTATGTGACCTTTGTAGGTTCAGGATGTGACTTCATGGTAGATCATTTGACGATAAGAGAAATACTTGGTAAAAAAAATCTCTAGAGTGTATGCATGCAGAATGTTATGTTATTAGCTTTGTTATGTTGAGATGCATTCCTTATAATTTCATTAATGTTTAGAGATTTTATCATTAAAGGATGCTAAATTTTCCCTATTTTGAATATACCTCTTGAATGATCATGTAAATTGGAGGGGGGCATGGAAGGTTGAGATACATCCATTGTGTTCAGGGTTTACTTCTCTCTCTGTGTACACAAATCATTCCTAGTGATTCCTAGCTCATAAAATTGTACTCAATGCCAGGAATAAATTCAACGTCAGTCAAGAGCTAGCAAGTACCCACATCATAGTACTATCTATCCAGTCCCATATAATCTTGTTTTGTTTTGTTTTGGCTCACTCAGGATGTTCTCAGGACTTACTTCTAGCTATGTAAGCAGGAATCAGAACCGTCGGCTGAATAGGGTGGCAGACACTTAGTCTGAGCTAGACGAGAAAGACCTCATCCTCCATCCCTCCATCAGCCAGCCCAATCAAGAGCTGACTTGCAACACTGGAAATGCTCAGGGGATCATATGTGGCCATGGGGATCAAAGACTTTTGAATTATAGATCTCAAACAACTGGGCAGTACTCTGAGCCCACCAGTAGTAATTTTTGAGTACAGAGCCAAGAGGATCTCTGAACAAAAAACAACAACAAAAAAAAAAAGAATAAAACTAGGCCACTATTGAATACTGTACAGAGAAAGACATTTAAAACAATGAATCACTTCTTGACATGAATCTTATAAATATCATTTTGGGGGACATAGGACATATGCTGTGCCAATCACTCTGACCCCCACTTAGAAATATCATTGAGGATTTGACATTGCAAGAAAAATAAAAGCAAAATTAAATAACAATTGGGA
This sequence comes from Suncus etruscus, assembly GCF_024139225.1. Taxonomy (NCBI): domain Eukaryota; kingdom Metazoa; phylum Chordata; class Mammalia; order Eulipotyphla; family Soricidae; genus Suncus; species Suncus etruscus. The sequence goes on from NC_064848.1 coordinate 109,328,878, forward strand.
AAAATTAAACTAAAAATGTCTGACTATTAAAAAAATTGCATTAAAGCATGAGACATCTGTATCTGGAGAGATAGGACAGCAGTTAGGACACTTGCCTTGCATAAGGACAGCCCATATTAGATACCTGGAATCCATATCTTCCCTGTACTCCACTAAGTGTTATGCCTGATACCTGAAGCAGAGCCAAAGTAAGTCATGGGCTCAGTATGCTTCGGTGTTATCCCCCCAAAAAACAAACAAACAAACAAACAAAAAGAGAACAAAATATAAAACATCTTATTTAGTGGGATATTTGTACATCAAATTTTAGAAATATTTTATTTTTGGTAATAATTCTGAAATAACCATTAGTAGCTCTTTTATTCTGCTTTTACGTGGCTTAATCAGTCTTATATTTTATTTAACTGTTTTTGAGGCTTTGGGCCACACAGGGTAGCGCTCAGGGGTTACTCTTGACTCTGAGCTCAGAAACCGCTTCTGTCAGGCACTGGGGACCATATATGATGCAGGGGATCAAATCTGGATAGGTCAGCTGCATGCAAATGCAAATGCCCTACCACTGTGCTATCACTCTGGTCTTTCATATTTTATTTTGAACCAACCTCAAGTATTCAATTTTCCTTGTTTTATACTTCTTTCGGGGTTATTTTTTTTTGTGTGGGGGGGGACACCCGGTGGCACTCAGGGATTACTCCTGGCTCTTGCCTCAGAAAATCTCTTCTGACTCAGGGGACCATATCGGATGCCAGGGATTGAATCCACAACTGCCCTGGGTCATCCACTTTCAAGGCAAATGCCCTACCACTGTGCTACCACTCCGACCCTTGTTTTATACTTCTATCCTTATATCATATGTTCCTTAGAAGCATATTAGCTATGAATTATTTTACTGTATAATATGGTTCTAGTAATTAAAATTATTTTCTCTGAAAGTTGTATTAAATGGTAATATTGAAAATTTTAATTATTTATTAAAATTTAAAAATAAATAACATTTCACTGCTCTGGAATATTTCTTAGAGTATACTTAGTTTTTTTAATATGAAGTATAATTGTCTTTCTTGTTAAAGCAGTAGTGTAACTTCTATTTCCTGCCTCTGGATATTTCTATTTTATTTGATAACTGAACCAAATCATCCTGTCGTGGGATTTATGATCTCTTGGGTGAAAGTAATAGAAAAAGTAATAGTGTTCATTTGGGTAGTACCTTAATTAGGCTACTCACAAAATGTTTTATAGAATTTAACTTTTCTTTACCCCTGGTTTATCCTAATGTTGTAATCTATTTGGCTCATTTTAGAAAATAGAATTTTTGTAAGAAAAAAATAAGTAACAAATACGTTAATTTTTATACAAATTCATGGTAAACACATTAACTGGTTAACCTGGTTAATAAACATTGATTGCTATATAGATTCGGCTTTCTTTGAAAACATTTAATTTGGTCTTCTCAAAATCATTTGTTATTTTTCTCTAATAACACAAAAATTCTACACAGGGGGTGAAGAGACAGCTTGAATTAACTCCAATAAATCAATTGAAAATAATAATTCAGTAAAATTCCAAGAATTGATTCATTGTAAGGATTCTGAATTCCATTCTCTTCATAATTATATTGAAAGATTTAAAATTCCAAAATGCACTGTACTTCAAAGCTATTGTGGGTGGTTTTATTTTTAGTATAGTGGGTATTTTATTGCATAAATTCTCTTTTTTCATCTTTTATATATAGAAACTGACCAGATTAAACCAAACTTGAATCAAAGTTTTCTGGTTAAATATCGCATTTTTTTTTCATTTTATTTTAAAAACCATTCCTTTAGTCTGCTTTTAAGTATTTGATTTAAGCTGAAATATTTTATATTTTTGGTGAGGACTTAATATGATATGAATATTTTTCCATACTGCATTTCTTTCATCAACTTTTATTTATTTATTTTGGTTTTGGTTTTTGGGACACACCCAGTGATGCTCAGAGATAATGCCTGGCTACGCGCTCAAAAATTGCTCCGTTTGGTTGTCTTTATTGCTGTGCTGCTTTTCGGGTTTTTAGTTTGATTTTTTTTGTATTATTGTTGTTTTTCTTCATTTTTCTCTTTCTTCTCTTAAACTGATATTTATATCTTCTAGAAGGACTCCCCATTTTTTGCTTGTTTGATCCCCCCATTTTTTCTTTTTTTCTTCTTTCCTTCAAACAAAACCACATAATTTGAATCATCTTGTTCTGCCTCACAAACTGAGGGAGAAATAATGGAGGGTACCAAGACCAAACAATCATATGAACATTGAGTAGAAATAAAAAATGAGCAGACTTAGGTAGCAAATTCAAAGCCAATGACAACAGGATCGATAACCAATCTACAATATGCTAGACACAGAGAGGACCACTTATACTAGCAGCCAGTGGGGCAAAGGAGGAGGATATAGGATGCATGCTGGCAAGAGGGGTAGAGGGAGGACAACATTGGTGGTGGGAATGCCCCTGATTCAATATCACTATATACCTAAAATTTTACTGTGAATTATTTGTAATCCACTTTTGTCAAAATAAAAATTATTTAAAAAAAAAGAAACTGCTTCTGGCTTGGGGGTCTATATGGAACGCAGAGGTATTGAACCTTCCAAAGTTAGCCGAGTGCAAGACAAACGCCTTATCTCTGTACCAATGCTCCAACCCTGCTCTCATTAAATTTTAATGAGCTTATGGAAATTGGCTTTAAGAACTTAATTTCAAATATTATTACCTTCAGTCTTTTTCCTTGTCCTTCAATTTTTCAAGCTTTTACCTTTTCTTTAGGTAAACATAATATCTTGGAATTGTCTCTGGTTATGAGGCTTAATGAATCTTCGTATGCTCACAATTTGATGTGGGAATCTTTCTAGTATTTACATGACCTGTCATACAACTTCTATGTTTTTGCATGATTTCTGTCCTGAAGGAACCACTTAGAATTTTTATAATTTATAGATATACCTGAATTCATCAATAACTATTTTTAAAAGGAAAAGTTTAATTATTTAAATCTATATAAAATAATTTCTTATAATTAAAAATCTGCACACCAAGCATTATTGATTATTTTAATTTAAAAAGTAATCTTATCTGCAAATAGATTGCTGTTTCTAATATTTCTAAAACTGAGTGGAGGAAAAGAAACACAAAAATTAAAGAATGGGGCCAGGGGCCATGTGGTCTCAGGTGCACTAATGGAGAAAAAACAAGGACAGAATCAAATGAATCAAACTCTAACAATCTAAACTTTAAATGGGTATATTATGCTGGCAGGATGGGGGAGGTTAAAGGTGGTGGTTTGGTTATACTCTGAAAACATGGTGGAGTGAGGTCAACCTTGGGGTGGGATTGGCCCTGATTCATTGTTTTTTTTTTTAATTTTTTTTATTTAAACAACTTTATTACATACATGATTGTGTTTGGGTTTCAGTCAAGTAAAGAACACCACTTATCACAGTGCAACATTCCCATCACCAATGTCCCAAATCTCCCTCCTTCCCACCCAACCCCTACCTGTACTCTAGACAGGCTTTCTATTTCCTTCGTACATTCTCATTATTAGGATAGTTCAAAACGTAGTTATTTCTCTAACTAAACTCATCCCTGTTTGTGGTGAGCTTCATGAGGTGAGCTGTAACTTCCAGTTCTTTTCTCTTTTGTGTCTGAAAGTTATTATTGCAAGAATGTCTTTCATTTTTCTTAAAACCCATAGATGAGTGAGATCATTCTGCGTCTTTCTCTCTCTCTCTCTCTATGACTTATTTCACTCAGCATAATATATTCCATGTACATCCATGTATAGGAAAATTTCATGACTTCATCTCTCCTGACAGCTGCATAATATTTCATTGTGTATATGTACCACAGTTTCTTTAGCCATTCATCTGTTGAAGGGTATCTTGGCTGTTTCCAGCATCTTGCTATGGTAAATAGTGCTGCAATGAATATAGGTGTAAGGAAGGGATTTTTGTGTTGTATTTTTATGTTCCTAGGGTATATTCCTAGGAGTGGTATAGTTGGGTCGTATGGGAGCTCGATTTCCAGTTTTTGGAGGAATCTCCATATCGCTTTCCATAAAGGTTGAACTAGATGGCATTCCCACCAGCAGTGGATAAGAGTTCTTTTCTCTCTATATCCCCATCAACACTGCATCTTCTCATTTTTTGTGATGTGTGCCAATCTCTGGGGGATGAGGTGGTACCTCATAGTTGTTTGGATTTGCATCTCCCTGATGATTAGTGATGTGGAGCATTTTTTCATGTGTCTTTTGGCCATTTGTATTTCTTCTTTGTCAGAGTGTCTGTCCATTTCTTCTCCCCATTTTTTGATGGTATTAGTTTTCTTGTAAATTTCTGTCATTGCCTTGTATATTTTGGAGATTAGCCCCTTGTCTGATGGGTATTGGGTGAATAGTTTCTCCCACTCAGTGGGGGGCTCTGATTCATTGTATATCTGAAAACCAACTCTGAAGGGCATTGTAAATCACAATGATTTCAATAAAATAAAATTAAATTAAAAAATAAAGATAAACTTATAGGTAAAACCTAAGTAGTAGACTAAATCTTTTATTTTTTTCCTTTGGATTTTGGCACAAGTCAGGGCTTAAATCTCACTCTCTGCTCAACGTTTACTTCTGCCAGGTCTCATAAAAGCACGTGGAGTGCAGAGAATCAAACCCCAGGTTGGAAGCATGCAAGGTAAGCACTCTACCCACTGTACCATCATTTAGACCCAGATAATCTATTCTTAGTGTCTAAATGTTCTCCTTTTAAATGTTAGAGCTTGACTGTAGAAAGTAATGCAACATTAATCTACATTTTTAAATGCAATTCTGTGAAAAAGAATCCATATAAGCATACATTACTCCTTATAATAAACATAGCATAACATTTTAAAAACTTTTCTATGAGAAAATTTATTTTTATTATGCCTAATAGTTAAAAGTAGTAATTGCACTAAGTTTTTCTAAATACATAAATGAATACATTAATAAACTTATTAGACAATTGTGCATTCAATCATAAAATATACAAATTCTAAATTATTTAATGCTCCATAATTAAATTCAGAGCTGTAACCATGCCCACAAACAAAGTCGCTATGTTCACACAGAACCAGCTTCATGGACTCACTCTTTTCTGGGAAGAGATGTAAACTAAGCTTGAAAAATGATGGGTACACTGGCTATACAGCAGAAAAGTGAGGCTTGGCAGATAAATACATGCTCCTAATATTAGCAATGTCAAGAATAGTGCTTTGAATTTCTGGACAACTTCATTGTTTGATGTTTTTATTCCTATAGGAACAAACCAATTTAACATAATGGACAGCTAACAACAAGAGCTTACTAAGTTTGCCATTGTATTAATGACTTCATTGGAGATACAAGAATTTTTACAAATGTGCTTGCTGCTGTACATTTTTTTTCTTTTTAATTTTTTCTTCTCTTTTTCTTTTTTATTTTTCTTTCTATATTTAATAATAATTTTACTCTAACTAATCTTGAAACAAAATATATTATGTTCAACCATGTCAACTAGATGCATTCTTTTTTTTTTTTTACAATGCGGTTGGCAGGAATCCCATTTTTCATCTCATGTTCAATCACGGTTCTGATGTTCTCTTCTGCCTTCTTGATGCCAGCTTCATCCTCTGAGGCATCCAGACTGAGTCCCATCAGGTCAAACCAGGAGGGCATCACCATCTTCATGTTGAGTGTCACAGGGATTTGAGGCACATGGGGATAGATGTACTTGACATGAGGGAGCCGGATTACGGAGAGGGCATCAGCCCAGCTGTGCCTTGTGTCTCTAAGTCCATGTAGAAAAATAACAGCAGCCATTTCCCACTCAGCTCCAGACACAGTAGCAGCCTCGGTGAGAGGGGCACAGACATGGTGTTACCTCACATACTCCTCAAGACTCCAAGCCTGGGACTTCCACTCCCTGGGCATTCAAGGACCTCATGGTCGAGTCCCCTTCTTGCTCCATGTCCTCTGCACAGACAGACACACACACACACTCCCTTCGGCAGCCACCAACTAAATGTATTTTTAAATAAATTAAAAATAAAATGAGATAAATTAGGTCCCAGAGGCCAAAGTGATTTAAAAAGAGTTTTTGGATGAAAAAAAAAACTTCACCAATATTTAGATAACTTCAGTAAGATTGTTATTTGTCAATCAATATAGAAATTCTATTAGCTACTGTGAGGTAGAAACTTTTTTCATCACTTTAAATATATAATCTAATAAGAGACATAAATATTAAACTTAACATCCAAGATATTTTATTTTAGATTATCTTGTAACTAAATTTCTTTAAAGCTAAATATAATGTTGGACACATTTAAAAAGTATTCTTTTTAGTTTAATTGTTCTATTCACATATATTCAACACAAGTGCACTAAAATATAATTATGCAAATGTTCATTTTATTTTATAGAACAAGTTTAAAATAGCTTAACAGTGATTTTTGAATAAATGGGTCAAACCAGTGCTGTAGTAAGCAAAAAATATTTCTAAATAAAAGATGTTAAACATTCATTATTAGATTTATTTGCCTAACTAAATTTTCTCTACTACAAAAATTTCCAGGTTTACAACCACCAATATCTTCAACTTAAAAGCTATATTTAAAAAACTATAAAATTCTACAAAACACAAAATTTTTAAATTGTCATAAATAGAATTTTTGTAATCTAATTGCAGGTAGGCTCAGATAGCAGGCACTGTGATTCAATCAATGAAATACATGAACAATAAGGACAAGAGTCAGATCTGAGCCTCACAGAGCCTCAGAGAGAAGCTCTTGCAATAGGAGTAGATCCATATAATTACATAAATAAATGCCAAAACAGTGCAATTGTCTAAGCTCTTTATCCTCTCAATCTTTTCTCTCCTTGTCCTTCTATCCTCCAGTACTCAAACTTTCCTTTTCATTTTCTTTTCTCTATTTGGTTTACAGGCCACACTGATAGTACTCCTGGCTTTTCTGCTTCTCAAAAATTAAAATAAACACAAAACATACTTTAATAACAAACTGGGTGCCCTAGAGAGAGTACAGATGGTAAGATGCATGCCTTGCATGGCCCCACTTGTACCAGATTCATAGCACCCCAAATGATCTCTTGAGGCCCACTAGGACCAATACCTGAGCACAGTCCAAAGAGCAGTTTCTGGTTTCTGCCCAGTGAGATGACCTCCCCAAATAAACTAGATGACTTAAGCATACTAAATGTATACTTAACAAACATTTTAGCAATTTTGGAAAAAAACTATAATAATTATGTGACTTAAATCATTTTAATTTTAATAGAGATAAATCATGTTTTATGTCTAATTACATTTCATAAATGACATTATACATACAGAAGACATTTTGAAAACATGACAAAACATCATCAGTATGAGCATAATTTGCTAAATAAATTCTTTTATTCTATAGGTATCTGGCATGTGTTAGTTTTATTTAAGTCAATACAAGGGGTCATAAAACAAAAAGTATTAAATTTTATTTTGGTGCAATGTGTCTGAAATTTAATATTTAAATGATGCCATGCCTGCTCATGGCCTTCATTTCAATAGACATCATAAAACGTGAGAATTCAATTGTATTATACAGATATCATTCAGTCAAGGTAACAAAGAGAAAGTATTCAGAAACAAAAAATTTACTTAATAATAGAATAGAGTACTATAGTAACAAACAAAAATTAGGACCTTGCTTTCAAGAAGTAAGGAATGAATTTTAAGAAACTAAAGTAGATGCGATATTCTTTTAGCTACCCTTAAATTAATTTGTATTGATTATAAAAAGTCGCATGTAGACTCTCCACGTGGGTGCCTGAGACAGGCACCTCACCACCACGCATAGCGCCTGCCCCCAGGGACCCCAAGCCTGAGTGGAGAGCACACAGGGTGAGTGCATTTCCCAGGCACTTCCCTACTCTCCACATGGGTGCCTGAGACAGGAGCCTTGCTGCTACACCAAGCGCCCCTCCCAAGGACCCCAAGCCCAAGCTGAGTACAGACGGGGTAAGGAGAACTCTGCACCTGACCCACTCTGAGCCGCTGGGATGGGCTAGGACCAATAGACTGGGTGAGCTTGGGCCTGCCACCTGGACCTTTGGCTAAACTAGAGAAGCCTATCCCCTTGAGCCCTGGAGTGGACCTGAGACTCCCCAAAGACTGAGGACAGCTACAGGGTGGGTTTGGCTGAGGGAATCTCTTCGGCTGAGGCTCGGAGGGGGCGGAGCTCCATTGACTTCCAGATAGGGGAGGGAGGATAGAGAGCTAGGCTCAACAGCGCCCTCAACCATTGTGGCCAGGAGCAGATCTGCACTGGCTGACAGGAATAAGGAGAAGGAAATTGACCAGATCCACTGAAGAAAGTGGTAGGGCTGACTTCCAGGTAGAGGAGGGGGGCAAAGGAGCTAGGCTCAACAGCACCCTCCACCATTATGGCCAGGAAAGGAACTGCACTAGCTGGCAACAAAAGGGAAAAGCAACGAATCGGGCCACATAGAGAGCACAGGAGGAGCTAAATCTCAACGAGCTCATCCAACAGACCCCTCTAGAACCACACTCAAGGAGGGGACCAATCCCCAAGCTACAGGGGGCCAAAGCAGGCTAAATTTGAAGGCACTGCGATCCAAGCCACACCAGTAAATGCAAAGAAATATGGGTAAATCAAGGAGAACCCTAATATCTGGAAATATGGAGACAAACCCTAGCAAGTTTCCAAGTCCAACAAAACGCACAGATCCATGGGAAAGGGACCTAAAAGCAGCCATGAGGAAGGAAATGCAAGAATTGATCAAGGAAATGAAAGAAATGCTACCCACCGAGTATAAGAAAACTATGGATGAACAAAGCAGCCAAATTAAAGAAAAAAATGTTAAAGAACATGAGAGATTCAATACAAAAGGAATTGAAGAAATAAAAAGACAATGTAACAAGCCTTACGAGCAGAAACACACAGTTGGAGAAGCACATTGAAGAACTTGAAGGAAAATTGCAAACAAAAAATGACCAAGAAACCAACAAAGAAATAAAAGGCAAAGCACTGGAAGGAAAAGTCCAGTATCTAGTGAACAAGGACAAAAGAAATAATCTAAGAATTGTGGATATACCAAGAGGGGAGAAAATAGGGAAAGGGGAAGAACAAGTAGTCAGGGATATAATAGCAGAGAACTTTCCCACCCTCTGGAAAGAAACTTCAATGCAAATCCAGGAAGTGAAAAGATTGTGGTATTATATAATTTATATAAGATTCTCTAATAAAATAGACACTAATAAACCAACACCAAGATATATAATAATCCAAATGGCAAAAACACAAAGATAAAGATGAACTCCTTAAAGCAATAAGGAAGGAAAAAAACTCTCGAGTACAAAGAAAGGGACATAAGAATCAAACCAGATCTCCTATTTGAAATAATTCAAGCAAGAAGACAATAAAATGACATTTTTAAACTACTGAATGAAAGCAATTTCCAACCGAGGGTCCAATACCAAGCAAAACTATAATTCAAATGGGAGGGCAAACTAAAACCATTCTCAAACAAAAACAAACTTGAATTATTTGTGCAAACAAATCTGATGCTAAACGACCTACTCAGAGATGAATTATATAATACAAACCCCCGATTGTAACAACAACCACCCTACACAACACAACTGCACAACCGTCATCTCTGTCAATAATCTCCCTAAATGTTTATGGACTAAACTCTCCCATTAAAAAACACATAGTAGAGAACTGGATTAGAAAAAATAAACCAGACTTCTGCTGTCTGCAAGAAACACCTACAACTACAGGATAAGCACAGGCTTAGAATAAAAGAATTGAAAGTAATTATTTAGGCTAATGAAAAACAAAAAAAGAGCAGAGATAGCCATTCTTATATCAGACCAAATTGCATTCAACCTCAAGCAAGTGATCAGAGATAAATATGGTCACTACTTACTGATTAGGGGAACATTAGATCAAGAAGTACTAACACTGGTCAATATCTATGCACCTAATGTAGAACCAACAAAATATGTGAGGCAATTGCTCGCAAACCTGGAGAAATACATGGAGAGAAATGTGATAATAGTAGGGGACCTCAATACTCCACTATCACCACTGGACAGATCCACCCAACAGAAAAATAGCAAAGAAATAAGAGCTCTAAATGAAAACTTAGAAGATCTATGACTAATAGATTTATATGGGACCCTCCATCCCCAGAAAGCAGGATACACATTCTTCTCAAGCCCAACTGGAACCTTCTCTAGAATAGACCATGTCTTAGGATACAAAGCCAACTTATATAACACCACAAATGTAAGGATAATTAGTAGCACCCTATCAGATGACTATGCAACAGAGGTCAAAATTGACTTCAAGAAGAAGCAATGGAGAAAAACTAACACCTGGAGATTAAACAACATGCTGCTCAACAAGAGCTGGATCAAACAGCAACTCAAGGAAGAAATAAAAAGATTTCTTGAGACAAATGATAATGAATAGACAACTTGTCAAAATTTGTGGGACACAGCAAAAGCAGTAATTAGGGGAAACTCATAGCAATACAGGCCTATGTCAAGAAACAGGAAAATGAAAAAAATCAACAGTTTAAAGGATCACCTCAAAGAATTGGAACAGCAGCAGCAGAGAAATTCAACCACAACTAGAAGGCAAGAAATAATAAAAACCAGAGCAGAAATAAACAACATAGAATCTAAGAAAACTATACAAAAAAATCAATGAGACCAGGACCTGGTTTTTCGAAAAAAATAAACAAGATAGACATAACACTGGCAAAATTCACCAAAAAAGAGGGAAAACACCCTAATCAATAGGATCACAAATAAAAGGGGAAAGATTAAAACAGAACTCCAAGAAATACAACATATCATATCATAAGATCATATTATGAACAACTATACTCATTTAGACTGGAGAACCAAGTAGAAATCGACAGATTCCTTGAAAAATACCACCTTCCGAGACTGGAAAAGGAAGATCTAGAAAGCCTAAACAGACCAATCACCTCAGAGGAAATTGAAGATGTAATTAAGAAACTTCCTAAGAACAAAATTTCAGGCTCAGATGGATTTATAGGTGAATTCTATCTAACCTTCTGAGAAGACTTACTACCACATTTTCATAGGCTCTTCCAAATAATCGAAAAAACAGGAATCCTCCCTAACTTCTTTTATGAGACTAATATCACACTCATTCCCAAAGATGGCAAAGACACCACCAAGAAAGAAAACTACAGACCAATCTCACTAATGAACAGAGATGCAAAGATATTCATCAAAATCTTAGCAAACCGAAACCAGCACTTCATCAAAAAGATCATACATCATGACCAAGTAGGTTTTATACCAGGAATGCAAGGTTGGTTCAACATACGCAAATCAATCAACAGTATCCATCACATCAACAACAAGAAAAACAAAAACCACATGATCATATCAATCGATGCAGAGAAGGCGTTTAACAAAATTCAACACCCTTTAATGTTGAAGACACTCAGCAAAATAGGGTTAGAAGGAACCTTTCTCAAGATACTTACTGCTATCTATGAAAAGCCCACAACCAACATTATACTTAATGGCGAAAAAATAGAAGCATTTACACTAAGGTCTGGAACTTGGCAAGGCTATCTACTCTCTCCACTTTTATTTAATATAACCTTAGAAGTCCTAGCAATAGCAATTCGACAAGAGAATCAAAGGAATCCAAATTGGGAAAGAGGAACTTAAACTATCTCTCTTTGCAGACGGTATGATGATATACATAGAAAACCCTAAAGAGTCCACAGTAAAACTCCTAGAAACAATTAACCAATACAGCAAAGTGACTGGATACAAAGTCAATACACAAAAGACAGTAGCGTTTCTATATACAAATGAAGTCGATGAGAGAGAGATTAAAAATACAGTTCCATTTAAAATAGTATCAAAAATATCAGGTACCTAGGAATCAACCTTACAAGGGAAGCAAAGGACCTATACCAGGGAAACTTCAAAATGCTTCAGAAAGAAATTGAATAGGATCTAAAGAAATGGAAGAACATCCCATGCTCATGGGTAGGTAGAATTAACATAGTAAAAATGACTATTCTACCCAAAATACTATATAGATTTAATGCAATTCTGATCTAAATTCATGCATCATTCTTTAAAGAATTAGAACAATCAATCACAAAATTAATCTGGAATCACAAAAGACCCAGGATAGCCAAACACATACTGAAAAGCAAGAAGCTGGGTGGCATCTCCTTACCTAACCTGAAAATATACTATAAAGCCATAGTGATCAAAACAGCACAGTACTGGAACAAAGACAGGACCTCAGACCAGTGGGTCAGAACAAAATTCCCAGACATAAACCCCCAGATATACAGCCAACTAATATTTGACAAAAGGCAAGAACTTGAAATGGAACAAAGAAAGTCTATTCAACAAATGGTGTTGGTACAACTGGAAAACTACATGTACAAAAGTAAAAATTGACCCATACCTCACTTCTTATACAAAAGTCAACTCAAAATGGATCAAAGACCTTAAAATCAGACCCGAATCTATAAAGTTTATCGAGAATAAAATAGGCAGAACACTCGAAGACCTATATATCAAAAAGGTCTTCGAGGAGGGAGCACCAATGGCAAGAACTTTAGCATCAAACATAAACAAATGGGACTACAACAAACTAAAAAGCTTCTGCATGGTGAAAGAAACCCTACTTAAAAACAACAACAAAAAAAAACAGTAACAGAATGGGAAAAATCTTTACACATATCACATCAGATAAAGGGCTGATATACAAAGCACTCAGATAGCTGAGCCCCCAAAATCAAATAAAGCCATAAAAATAGGGAGATGAATTGAATAGACACTTCTCTGAGGAAGACAGAAGGATGGCCAAAGAACACATGAAAATATGCTCACCTTCACTCATAATCAGAGAGATCCAAATAAAGACAACAATGAGATACCACCTTACACCAGTGAGGATGGCTCACATCAAAAATAATGGGAACAATCGCTGTTGGCGGGGATACAGTATGAAAGGCACTCTCATCCACTGCTGGTGGGAATGCCCCCTAGTCCAACACCTATGGAGAACAGTCTGGAGAGTGGTCAAAGAACTCAGAATTGAGCTGCCATTTGACCCAGCAATTGTTCTCCTAGGTATTCACACCCAAGTTGGAAGGACATTCATTCCAAAGTACGTGTGCACCCCACTATTTATTGCAGCACTCAGTATAATAGCCAAGTCTTGGAATCAACCTCGATGTCCAACAACAGATAAATGGATCATTAAGATGCGGTATCTATACACAATGGAATACTACAGGGCAGTCAGAAATGATACAATCACAGACTTGGCAGCAACATGGATGGATCTAGAACATATTATGTTAAACGAAGTAAGTCAGAAGACGAAAAATAAACCAGAATGATAGCACTATCTGAAGCACCTAGAACATACACCTTATATATAGCTAATACTCTACAATCAAATAACAGGGTTTAACAGGGTAGAAACTCCAAACACTGTAACTGTCAACATATACTCAGGAGCAGTGCCCAAAACACATGAAAGAGGAACAACACAAACTCTTGCCTACACATTATACACAAGAAACCAGCAACAGCAGAAACAGCCTCATAGAGAGAACAGGTATGTAATCAGCCTTCTACTACAAAGGCCCATAATAATCCCTTAGGGATCTTATACAGGATTACAGGTGAAGAATACCATGGAAATACTGACTCCAATGGAAACATCTCATAACAATATGTTTTAATGCCTTAATCTCACTATATTTAAAATAATGTCTCAGCTTTTCTGTCCACAGGCGTTCTTGTATACAAAGGGTGGACAAACTAAGATGGCATGTTGGGGCTCAGTCACATGAGATACCATACCCAGCTTGCACTACGAGAATGTTCCGAGAAAACTCTTTAATATACACTTTATCTCTAGGTTATACCTTCTTTTAGGATTTGAAGCACGTGATAAGCTAGACCACCGAAGCAGCAACTGTGACCTACAGACTTATACTACAGGCCCTACTCATCGAACACATTTAAGCAAACTAGCATTCACTTGCTATTTTCTCCTCTATTCTCACTACTTTCTTTTTTTTTCTTTTTCCTTCTTTTCTTTTTAATGTATTTCCTCTTTTCTTCTTTCCTGACCCTTCCATATACTTTTTCCTTTCCCCCATTTGAAAATCTGACTATCCCTTCACCCCTCAATCCCATCCAGACTTCCTACCTTATTAAAACTCTTCACCCTCAGGTCTTAATCCATAAGGGATCAAGATTGACTTCCTACCCCAACGAACCAGTACCCAGCACTTAAGCGAAGGGACACCCAGTCAAACCCACACCTTGTTCCTGGCAAAAAAAAGGCAACCAACTCCCCTGCTGACTCATGCTGCGCGACCCTCCCTACCAACTCGCCCTAACGTGGACTGTTACTTGAAACCAGACTTAGCTCTAAAAGTATCCCCAATGCAAGAACTCTTCCAAGACCTCCCTGCTGCAAATATTTTACAAATCTCAAGAAGGTCGGGGTGTGTGATGAAAAGGTGCCCATACAGCACAAGATAATCTCAAAAAACTATGGGGAAACATATACTTCCATCATAAGTATAAAACCTGTATTACACCACCTCTTTACCTGCTTTTGCCCAAAAGTAAGGTAGTCTGTTTATTCCTTTAATTACTTTGTTATTTCATTTTTTAATGTTTGTTCTTCATATACATATGTGAAAAATACATAATTTTTTTTTATCCTTTTTGGATGTGTGACCTGTTTCTGTTTTCTTCTCTTTCTACATCCAAATGCACCGGCAATATAATGTAGCACAATTTCTCCCTGCAAAGACACACTAAAAAGGGGGGAATCTTACGTAAAAAAACGAGCTCTTATCTACTAGGGATAAGAACTCGTACTTGTTTACAATGCAGGGATATCTCCCACCTTGAAAATATGTCACATGGACTCAAATAGACCCCAGGTGATTAGACACCATCCGCCCAGCCTTGAACCCTGATTCCCAGACATAGAAAGGACACAGTTCTTCACAACAGCTACAGGAAACAAATGTCCCATCTGGGACATCCTTAATACTACTGGGACACCAACAAGTGCCAGCTCTAATATGATATCCTGACAATAAGGAACATGGGAACAACTTGACCTAAGAGCAGATTATCCTACCTTACCAGCTAACGATAAGATAAAATCAGAATATTTGTCACCCTTTGGTCTGTCCAAAAGCCGATTTACCAATGACTGGCTGCTAGAACCATGACCGGACTGTATGTATCCTGGGACCAATAAAAAAACCCTAGTTTAGGGTTTGAGCTACAACCTGCACAACAACCATGATCTCAAGTTCCAAAGGTCTGGCTGAGACAATTGCAACGGTATGGGTCTTCTGGAAACACAACGGAAGATGCTATCCTAGGTTCCATTCTAGGATCAGCACAAAGACCAAGACCACCAACCACAGAAGACGAATTAAAATGACACTGAGGAAACAGAACTTCTATAACCAAAAAGAAAGACTTCATCTTAAGTTCCACTCCTGGACCTGTGCAGATACTGAGATCTCTAGATACAGAGGTCTGATTTTTATCACCCAGGACGAAGCAGAAGTCTTCCAAACACCATGAAAGCACCAAGGGGAGACTAAATGAACCTGAACGGAGTCTATAGTTAATCCCATATTCTCCAAGGGTGGAGAAACCCTGTATCTCTTAGGCCAAGAGAATTCCTTTTTGAATGACCCCAATATTTACTGTGCCTTTGCAGGAGGGGGGGAAAAAAGCAAAAAGCACAAAACGTTTTTTTATTTTTATTTATTTATTTACCTATCTACTTTTTGTCAATTTCTTTGTTTTGTTGTGGTTATTGAAGTTGTTGTCTACATTTATATTTTTTTTCTTCTTTTCTTTTCTTTCTTTATGTGCTCTTCCATGTTTTTTATCTCAAGACCATGGCCTTTTTGTGGTGCTTATCTTTATTGTTGGAGTGCTCACTGGATATTTTATTTGACACTTCTATTTGTACTGTTGGGGTGTTTCACCTTTTTTTTTTTTTTTACTTAGTCTCTCAAACCTATGAAGAATTCCATCCATTTTCGGCGTATTTTATTTTTACCCCAGTTTATTACTTTTCTCTTCTTCAAACAAAACCACATAACTTGAACTATCTAGTCCTGCCTCCCAGTTAGAGGGGGAAATAAGGAAGGCATCAAGACCAAATAGGTGTATGACTACGAAGTAGTAAACTAGGTACAGAGGGGACCACGCATTCTAGTAGCCCTAGGGTTGAGGGAGGAGGACATGGGAGGTAGGACGAGAATGGAGGTGTAGGGATGACAAATCGGTGATGGAAATCCCCCTGATTTATTTATTTATTTATTTATTTATTTTTGTTTTTGGGCCACACCCGGCAGTGCTCAGGGATTACTTCTGGCTGTCTGTTCAGAGATAGCTCCTGGCAGGCACGAGGGACCATATGGGACACCGGGATTCGAACCAACCACCTTTGGTCCTGGATTGGCTGCTTGCAAGGCAAACGCCGCTGTGCTATCTCTCCGGGCCCAATCCCCTTGATTTTATGTAAATATGTACCTAAAATATTATTGTTAGCAATATGTAAGCCACTATGATCAAAATAAAAATTATATTTAAAAAGTCACATTCAATTTCACTAGTATACAAACCATTTGTAAATAAAAATTACAATTTTCTCATGTATAGTTATGATAAGCAAGATTTTATAAAAATTAATGCAATATTTATCAAAAGTCATAAACTTAAAGACCAAAGATTTAAATTCTATCTGTCAGGAAATAAATGTAGTAGTCAGGGATAGAATAATTTATATATCACTATCAACTATCACATGATTTCATGTGGTAGTCTTACCAATAAAGGATTCATTCATTCATTTGAATCACCCACTATGTGGCAGTCACACGATGTGTTGGATTTGATCCTCTCATTAACAGTATTCCTATTTCAATAAAAATACAGGAAATCAGAAATTTTCTTACAAGGTTGCCGGACATTCACTGAAAAAAGATAATCAACCTCTGTAATATTTCTTAGGAAATGGTCACTTAAACGTAAGTAATTTGGGTGGCCAGGAAGATTG